>NC_090224.1:25663514-25918514 GCF_024489055.1 Chanodichthys erythropterus | reverse complement strand
TTCAAGTATATCATTTATTACTAATGTCATATTTTCAATTACTTTAAATTTAAATTTTTTATGAACATATAACGCAACTCCTCCTCCTGATTTGTTTGTTCTGTTTACATAATTTAGATTATAATCCTTTAACTCAAAATCAACACCATTGTCATCATTAAACCATGTCTCAGAAAGCGCAATAATACTAAATGGCTGTACAAAATGTTGTAAATACTCTTTGATAGCATTAAAGTTTGCATACATGCTTCTACTATTGAAGTGAATAATTGAAAATTTACCTTCAGACTTAACAGTGTTATTGTAATCATCTTCAAGATAGTAGTTGCAATTAATATTGTTAGACGATAGAAACAAATTTTCAGGGTCTAATTGATCTTCCAAGTCTAGTGTTTTATGTTCAGTGTATTCTATCGATTTCAGTTCCAAGTGCTTATAATCCAGAATCCTTTGTTGTAACCCTATATCTTTATCATTTGTAGTAGACGAATTATAATTGGATGTCATTGTATGAGTATACACAGAAGCACTTTTTTTCCCCTCATTAAACAAATATTATCTTTATTCATATTTTTTCAAGTCCTCTATGTCTTTAACTACCAACACTTTAGCCTCTTCAGGAGAACCCTTCAGTCTGATGTATATTTTACAGTTCATAACCCAAGTATTCTGAATTTTGTTTTGTTTCCTTAAGTATCTAGCTTTTTTAGCAATATCTGCATTTCTCTTGGTTAAGTGATCGTTCAAGTCAACACGTTCTCATTCCCAACTCGTCACATATGGACGCTTGGTCAGGACCCCTTGGCGTCACATATTAACGCACTGGGTACCCCCTTGGCGTCATTTTTCAACGAGCAGGGCAGTCCGATAGACTTCAATGGAACTCTGAACCGGAGCCTGCGGCGTTGAAATTTGACGTCTTGGGTAAACACACCACAGCCCGTTGACTGCTGTGGATGGATCGAGACTACAATAAATAAGAATAGATAGGAATAGGCTACAATAAATGATCTATGCCGAGTGTGGTCAAATGGCGGCCCCCATATCATCTTTATCTGGCCACCCAACTGTTTTTTAATGTTAAGAAATCCCTCGCAGTCTGATATTAAAGTGCCCTCTGAGAAAAAGGGGGAGCGTTCACAGAAAATGAACAACGGTGAGTTTAACAACGGTCATCGTGTGTGCGACAGCATTCAGCGGTGAGTTTAACAACGCCCCACTGCAGCTAAAGCATCATTCAGAGGTGAGTTTAACCAAAACAACGCTCAACTGCAGGTAGAACAGCATTCAGAGGTGAGTTTAACAACGCTCCACGGTGCGTGTAGTAAGAAGTTTAAGCGTTTTCTGGTCACAGGGTAAGTGACTAATTAGGGTGCATGCTGGATAATGTATTTTTATAGGACTCTGGTATTGATAAATAAATATGTATATATGCTTGTGTTCGATTAATCAATGTCTTGTTTATTTATTTATTTATTAAAAATCCTCAAAATTAATAACGCTGACGTCATTGTATGGCGCGATCGCGATCCCAAGGTCCATTGCGATTTTCCACTCGGTAAGTAGAAAAGTTAATTAATAGAGATCGAGACTATTCTTAAATTCACACACTAAAAACTGTAGAATCAGGTCAAGTTGTGTTTAGAACTTTTAGAAGTGTAAGGCAGCAATTTATTAGGACGGTTAATGATAGAAAACTTTTTTTATATATATATAAATTACTTGCTGCACCAAATGTGCAGTAGGCTAGCAAAGTTAGCTAATTAAATTCAAGTTAATTTTTTTCGCATATAATCATGAAGGTGCAATCATGGGGAATACAAGATTTTCAGTACTGATGTGTTTCCAGTTACCTATTTTACATACTCAGACTGCCACTTTAGCCAACATTATAAATGGTCCGGTAAAAAACAGGGTTGCCAGATTAGTTTGTTTTCCAGCCCAGTAATTGTTTAAAATCCACAAATAATCTGACAATAAACGCCTAAATATTATCTATAATAAACAGTAGAAACAAAATCATAACAACAACATTATTGTGTCTCAGCACAATTTCTCACTATGAAATAAAACCATGTGTATAATTAATGTAATAATAAATTATGTTGTCATAAGTTATTAATTGATTCATGTACTTTTTACAGTGAGTTCTGCTGTTTTGTTTGGAACTATT
The DNA here is from genome assembly GCF_024489055.1 of Chanodichthys erythropterus. Taxonomy (NCBI): domain Eukaryota; kingdom Metazoa; phylum Chordata; class Actinopteri; order Cypriniformes; family Xenocyprididae; genus Chanodichthys; species Chanodichthys erythropterus. The sequence continues at coordinate 25,916,341 of NC_090224.1, read as the reverse complement.
TTTGTTGGCGAAATAGAGAAAAACTTACATTATTAACAATTTTTGTGTTAAATGTATTTAACAGTATTAACTTTTTGCTTATTCAACTGTATAAAATCAATTTTACGTACACTCAAGCCCAATCTGGCAACACAGGTGAAGAGAATACTGATGTAAAATGTTCAATTCTGTTTTTTTGTTTGTCTGTTTGTTTTTTCTTTTTCATCATTAGGTCCCTCAAATTTGCCAGCAAAAATTATCTTTATTCTAACACTCCACCACATACACACACACACAAATAAATAACAAAGGCACTTTTAAGAGCCACGTCCATCTTGTTAACCTGTACCCATCACCTGTACTCTCTTCAGCTCTCTCTCTCTGTCTCTCTTTGTCCCCCCCCCCCCCCCCCCCCCTGTTTTATTTGTCCATCTCTTTGTTGTGAGTCTTTCTGTCTGTTTGTTTTTCTGCCCATCACTATAACCATGAGTGATTCAGAAATCCAAGAAAATCTAATGGTCTTGGATAACTTGGTTGATCATCAAGAACTGAAGGATGAGCTCCAAAGTCTTGATGACTTTCTTGGTGAGCTGCAAGAAGAGGAGGAGGCAGCAGCACCAGCAAAGATGCCTGAGCCAAGGCAACCAAGGGTGCACTGGAGAAAAAGAGACGTGCATGGAAATATTGTCTATGCAAGGCCAAGATCAAGCAGGCATCAGTCAAAAAAGGGTCAGTATTGTTTTTCATTAAAGATTTTTTGAGAAATCACATTGTTTAGGGACTTAATATTGTAATAAAGGAATTAAGGAAATGAAGGAATACATGTTTAGTTGATATGTCAGGGAAACAATCAAACCAGAACCAGTCATTTGATTTTTTACATAAAAAGTAGATTTATTAAAGATGTCACTAGTCTTAAGTGAAAGTGAAAAATTAAGTGAAAGAGGCACATTTATGTTACTATTAAATATTTTTGTAAAGCAGTATGAACTACAAAATTAGCACATAAAAAAAATGTTTATTTGTGGGCTGTTATGACATTTTAGGAAATCTTGTCAATATTATGGTTATGCAGTAAAATGTGCCTGCCTGGTTACCATCATAGTAAATCGCTTGCAAGGTGTTGGTCTTGGGAAGGCTGTGTTTGAAACGACGCATTCTTCTGAGTGTGTTGTCAATGGCCAGCCAGCTTGTTTTATTTTAATCTGCTTCTATATAAGCATTCCTATATGCTGTTATCATCTATAAGACACCTTATAGGCAGCTAAACGAGAGTAATTGGACTGTCCACATTAGGGTTTGGGAAATAAAAAAACTCTCCAGCTGTATGTTAAAGGGATAGTTCACCCAGAATTAAAAATTTTGTCGTCATTTATTCACCCTCAGGTTCCAAACCTGTATTCATTTATTTGTTCTGCTGAACACAAAAGAAGATATTTTGATGAATATGGGTAACCAAACAGTTGTGGGACACCGCTGACTTCCTTAGTATGGAGAAATAAATACTATGGAAGTGAGTGGGGTCCACCAACTGTTTGGTTACAAACATTCTTCAAAATATCTTCCTTTGTGTTCAGCAGAACAAATAAATGAATACAGGTTTGGAACTCTTTAAGGGTGAGTAAATGATGAAAGAATTTAAATTTTTGGGTGAACTATCCCTTTAAACAGTGAGCTTGTGCCATTTCAGGCTGGTAATTTCAGTTGTAAATTTGAATGATATATGTAAATGTTGATTTGTGTTGTTTTAATCCTCTACAGCTGATCACATTCAGAACATTGATCCTCCCTTCAATGCTCCTGACACTAACTGTGAGGTGGCCTTTGCTCCAGAGACTGTTGGTTTGTACTTCATTGTACACCATTTTCATTGTTTCCATTTATATCTGACAGTGGGTTAGAATGTAAATAAATGTTTGTATTTTAAAATTTGCTATTGTTTCTAAAAACTCCATACTATTTTAACAGAGTGTTTTCTACAAGATCTCCAGCACTCACTGAGCGATTCCTCAGGTGATGAGGCATCACCTCTTGGAACCCCAAGAGATCCTCTTCTGGCATCCTCGAACTGGAGCATACGTCAGAGTCTCTTTTCAGAGAGGTGGAGGGCAGAGAGACCCCGTCTGGTAAACACGGCTGCAGCAAAAGAAAGTGTGGCAACACACATCTGCCAACAGTGTAGGAGCAGTCCAGCAGTTATCCGGTGTTGTGACTGTCGACCACGCCCCTTCTTCTGTGCTGAATGTGACATCAGCATGCACACCAGACATGTCCTCCACAATAGAGATGCCATGACTGCTGGATTCTTCCAGCCATTGCCTCCAACAACTGTTGTGGTGGATAAGTCTCTTTCCCAATGTGGTAAGTTTTGGCTTGTGTTTGTACAACATATCCCATTTTCAGAATAGTTAAGCTCATAAGTTTTATTATTTAAATGATCCCTTTTTTCTCTTTTTGTTTGATCTTGAATTTATGTAGATACTCTGTGTCAGTCGGCTTTTTGAGCATATCTTGTGTTCTTTTTCAGCAATGTGCTTCAATAACATTGATCCATTACAATCTTATATTACTTAGTCAATACAAATTATGTTAATTCACATGTACTGTATGATCTTTTTCAGTGCGGCTTGTACCTGTGGAAATGCCTGAAAAAATCTGTGGTTGTTCACCAGAGTCATTGAGGGTCAGTCCAGGAAAGACTGTTGCTGTGGTCACAATGAATGGTAAGAATGTAAAGAACTTTATTTTGTCCTGTTTGAGAAGCATCTTATGAAGTATACAAAGTAATGTATAAATTGTATTAAGAACCCAAACCCTGATTGACCCAGCAAAGAATTGCATTACAGTGGATGTGTTTTTGATTTTTCCAGGACGATATGATCTAAGCATGCCCGAGTTATTTTGTGAGGCATGCCAAGCCACTTGGACTGCTGTAGTGGCCGACCTAAACGGCAGTGACTACTGGCCGGCAACCCTTCAGTTTGCCACAATGTATGCTACCGATATATTTTTCTCATTTGAGGAAATGAAGATGGTGGCACCAGGACTGTCCTGCCAAGCATTTTTAAGAATGCTGGATCAGCGAACTGTTCGCTTTGGTCGTGTGAGTATTGAATTTATTAATCCTGCAGTATTGTTAATGTATTTGAATTGTGGGCTGAAAACCTGTTTGATGCTAATGTATTTGTTGTATATTATTAGCTGTTGGTTTCTTTATTTTTAATAGACTGGCAAGATCTCTGCAGACAGTTTTCAGAAGAGTTTTTGAGTGGGAGGCCGTACGATTTGAGGTGGACAGTATATGCAAGGAAGAGCCCTTCATCTGCCCTGCATGCACCCCAAATATGCTCGCCGTTTCCGTAGATGGAAACCGCAAGCACTACCGTTTTAAGAATGCTGCTAGGTACTTCAAACTGTGTGTCACAGTGTTCTTACATATTATTAAGAAAACATGGCTCTTTATTATGCACAAAGTAATCTTAAATTTTAAGTTATAGAGTTGTCAAAAGTACTGACGTATAAAAATTATTAAAAATTATAAAAATGTGACTAATGCTTTTAGCGCTGATCATTAAAGCCATTCTCAGACATACCCAATGAGTGTGTGAACACAATGGCCAATCAGAGGTGTTTACGAATCCGCTCAACAGTGCTCAAAGCATTACATTTTTTAAATTTCAGACTGGTACTGAAGTTGGTACTTATGACAACTCTAAGAAGTTATCATAAATTGTTCTGTACCTTTGTTGTTGTTTTTTTGTTTGTTTTTTTTAGATCTGAGGAACAGGCCATCTTTGAAGGCATCTTTATAGCCAAGGATGAAGATGTTACGAGATTTGTGGACCACATTCACAGCACAACCAAACATGTAAAAGTGTATATGATGATAAATAAAACTACAATACTACAGTAACCTCTTACTGAAGAGTTTGTTTAGAAGAGTCTTGTTTTCATTGACCATTATCCATATTGTAGGTCGGTGGGAGAGGTGTTTGTGGAGGCGAGTGGTCAGCAGCCAGAGAGACCTCCCAAAGATCTGCCAGCAAGGTAGACGAAGAGGGATTGGAGCTTGCGGTTTGTCGGCACGGAGTGCTGCTCTGTGCTTTAAATATGTACAACGGTGAAATTTTTGCCTATCCCCTGTACCTTCAAGAAAAGCTGGCCAGTAGGCAAGTCACTTTTTTTTTGTATGGATGTGACCTGCAAATATTGGCCCTACCTGCAAAGAGTTGCAAAAAGCTGCCCAGAGCTCCAGCACCTCCTGAACATGAGGCCATTCCTTTCGGTATTTCATGCCAAAGCACATGATTTTAAATGCGAGGTAAGAAAACGTTACTATGTGACAGAACCACATTATCTTAAACCAAACATCTGCAAACATCTGGTTCTTTGTTTATTTATGTTTTCTTACTCAGGTGAAATGGAGTGGGGCGTATCAGGATGGGGCTGGACTAACACTAGGGGAGGAGGTGGAACAGTGCAATGCCTTCCTCTCTAGGATTGCAGTGACGACAAAACATATGTCAAAAGCAGGTAAGATGACCACATACTGCTCTAGTTACATAATGACATAATAACATCATATTTTATACATTATATGGTAACATCATATTTTCTGTGTTTGCAGGACGCACAGACATGCTGACTCTCATGGCCATGCGCTGGAATCAGCAAAAGTTCAGAAATTTGGCAATTTCACTGTCTCGCCGATATCAGAAGGTAATGACATCAGTAGAATTTGTTTTAGATGGTCAGTATTGTGTGTTTGCAGTGTATGAAGCTGTGCATTGAACATTTGGTTCTTGTTTCTTGGTTCTGTGATTGCTTGTCATTGTAGGCCAGAAAAGCTCTGCAAAGCCAGTTACGAAACCTAGAGTCCATGAAAGCCCAATTGGCAGTGACAGAGAGCCAATTGGAAGACTGGGTCAGTGATGTAAAGGAGTGGGCAGACGGTGAGGAAATGATTACTGTTAAACCTCAAGTTCAGAATACTCAAAACATTTAAGTAAACTCATTTTTAAAGTTCAGAATCACCGACATCCATTCACTCCCACAGTTCTCAGCCTCACCCCACTCATCATAGTGTTAATTACAAACAGCTCATTTACATAAATATCACTTTCAGATCTTGGTTAAATGTTTGATAGCAAATAACACATGCTAATATAACTATCAAAGAGACTGTCATTATATGTATATAATCAAACAACATACAGTACATGTGGTTTAAAATGTTTAGCAGCCAATCCTCAACCAAAACACATGCTCTACTCTTCAACACAGTGGTATAACCCTACAAAACTAACATAACAGAACCTCCTGTAAATCACAACATCAAACAATATTAAAGAATAACCTATGATAATCTGCAAAAACACACAAAATAACACTTAATTTTAACATTTATTTATAATGTCTGACACAAAGCATGCTGGGAATTAGAAATCTGCTGCAATTAAACTAAATCATATTATGTTATGCTTACTAAAATGAAATTTTGAGTTCACAAAACTTTTTTCCTAATAAATACATAGAACTTCCATTATTATTTGAGTGAAACAAACTCATTTCATTTAATTAATTTCACTGTTTGGTTTTACAGTGCACAAATAATTGTAATTGTTACTTTTATTTTAATTTAAACTGCAAACTACCTATTTCTTCTCAGCAGCAACAGTAACAACCACAAATGATGCTGATGGCTTGGCCAGCAGAATTGAGGTCCTGGTAGCAAGTATCAAGAGACGTTCCCAGCGTCTCTATAAAGACACCGATGGGAACAAAGGTCGTGCCAGAATCCGCCGCAAGATCAGGGAGGAGAAGGGGATCCTGACATCTGTTGTGGAGAAATACAACAGAATGGTTCCAAGCACAGAAAGTCTTTGCATGGAAACCATTCTGTCTGGTGAGACAGCTTGGCCATGGCAGCTACCACACAATGGTGTGTACACTAGTCTGTTGACTGCTTCTGACAAATCTGATACATACATTATGACACATAACCCTCAATGCTTCAATTGTCATTCTGTGACTTTTTCTGTGATTCTTTAAAGGTTGATGTTTGATACAAATGACTTAAGTCTTTCTCATAAATGCATTCCAGACTCTGTCGATCTAAGGACAAAAAGAAGAGCGTTTGACATCATCATGTCAGTAAGAAGACTTGAGGAAGAGCTGAAGATTCTTGTGGCAGAGATGGACCACCACTGGAAATCTCTTTCAACTCGTGCTGATAACCTCAGAGAGCTGTCCCGCATGTTTGCCAGTGAGACAATGAGAAGTATGTATTTGTAAGAAATGGCATAAACATTAGGGTTGCTCTGACCTTAGATTTCCCTGCGCTCCATCACAACTATCGGAATATTTTTATTATACAGTTAGTAAGAGTGATCTGTTAACTAAAATCTACTAAAGTACATATTCCCATAACTACATATAGGACATGTCCTCTCTAATCATTGAAGTAAGTAGCCTAGTAATGAAAACATTTTATTTAACGATAAGTGGCTTTTAGCTCTATAAGTCGTTACACTTGGCCTGAATCTCACTCCAACTGGTAGCTGAAAGTAGAGAATGTTGCTTTCTTGTCCTTGATGCCCTCGCAATGCTCAAACTTTGAATTTCCTTCATGACATTTACTATCTAGTGAACATGAGGACCAGCCGTGTAATCCATAATATCTGTTCGTGACTGTCTGATTGTTACCAAGTCCTGTGGCTTTGTTTGGTTGTGTTGTATGCAGGAAAAACTATGGTTATTCTGACTGACTAACATTTCGTTGACTGTTTGGGGCAGCCCTAATAAATATACACAACAATGATGTCTGTTTATAAAGTTTCTAAGGCATGCTTAATGTTATTTTGTTCCTCTTTTAAGATTCACCATGTGGCCTAAGTGAAGAGGGTTTGAAAGGTCTGCAGAGCATCATCCTCAGAAAGCAACATAAAGTCAGAGAAATGAAGGTGCAAGCAAGAGACTGTTACCTGCAAGTTTTGTCTGGAGAAGGCAACATCAACTTTTTGTACAGTGCTTCAGCTGATGAGTACGACAGTGACTGTGAAATGTCTGATGACGGACTGTAATCCACAAGACTGTGACACCTTTCATCGTTCTGGACAATGACCTTAACTCTGGATATTAAGAATGTAATAAAATCTGCTTTTCATCACCTTTATAAATGGAACCAAAAGTGTTGCCTCTTCTTTCACATACATAGAAATGTGTGCTTGCATGCCTATAGAACCAGTCTGTGGTGGAAATTAAGTGCATTAATTAAAGAGATTTGAGGTATGAGTTGTTTCTTCTCATCCAACTTTTTACTTATACATTTTACTTATAAATTCTGAGAGAAAAAAAATGCATTTGACAGCACATGGAGAGCTTATAAAATGACATTTTGTTGCAAAAGAAACTTCTCAACAGTACAATTAGTTGATTGGCAGAAAATTAATTTTAATAATTTTCATGCAAAAACATTTAATGGTTCCAGCATGTATTGTTTTATTTGAGGTTTGAACTGTTCACAGCTTTTATCAATGTATCTTTTTGGGTTGTGTGTAATTGTGTCTGATTTTCTCATTTTCATACTTTATCACAAACCAAACTCTTCATTTGTCAAGAAATAAATAGCAGATTAATTTATGAAAATAATTTTTAGTGTAGGTTGTGTACAAAATAATTAATAATCTTGCATGAGTAATAATAATTTAAGGTTATATGATTCACAGGGGAAAATGAAATGTTAGAACTTCAGCTCGTGGCTGTGAAAGTGTAGTTTACTTTAACGGTAAGGTGTTACATAACAACTGAAACCTTTTTAGAGACATAAAGAGCAAATTATGAGGAAGAAAACCATTATGATAAGGAGGAATCATTATTTCCCAGTATAATATTACATCCGCTTATGTGTCATCTAATAAAAGTATTGGAGTCAACTGATTTGATTCTGTGGTGCTCAAAACATTTCACCACTTGTGTAGCTTCATCAGCTGTGACCTGATAAACAGCATGATGATAGCAATTTTGAAGTCCCTTTTTATTTCTATTGAATCCAGTTTGTCTTTATGCTATTTTATAGTCTACAATAAAATGTTTTACATGGTGTATTGTATAATAAATTGTTAATTGTTTTGAAAATAAAAATGCACTATACCATCATATGAGTTTGTTTAATTTCATGATGTAAAAAATAAAAAAAACTTTGTAATTACTTACCATGCTTCTTTTACATAAACATTTTTAGTCATATTAATGACATTTGAGACAATAATGAACTATTGTTGTCTTTTATACTGTGATTCTTTTTATTGTGCACCATCCTGTGCCTATGTTACTGTAGTCAGAGTCTCACAATATCAGCAAAACATAACACAAGCATGATGTAAATATAGAAAATGGGGAAAAGAAAACAATATTCAGTTATAAATATGAATCAACAGTTTGTTGTTCATGATGAAGAGAGTCTATCTGTGTAAGTTTTACTGTCCTACCTCCCCCAGGGACCTGGCAGCGGCCCCTGGAAGAGCAAAACAAATGCACATTTCAAATGGCTGTAACTCAAAGTCTGGTAAGCATATCAAAGAGAAAATTGGTAGGACAACTATTTATGCTATGTTTATTAAATAATATTGATCAGAGATTTCTGACATGCGTGGAAAGGCATTATAAAAGCATTTTAAAATGTGCTCACAGTAAAATACCAAATTTCATTCTGACTCTCAAATATGTCATAGAGGTTTGTACAATGAACATATTTGGATGCCCATTTGTTCATTAAAGATTGTATTTATTTGATTTAATTACTAAATGTTTTTAAACTGCATTACCCATACGCCTCTGTAATTCTATCAATGGAACGGAAAACAATGGCGCAGTAAAATGTAGTTCATTGAAGTTACACTAGGGTTAGGGTTAGGATCTCTGTAAACGGGTAATTTCTTTCAACATAGCAATACCTCATTGATAAATGACAGTATTACTTACGTAATAAAGACATCAAAACATAGTTTGCAACATTAATCACTCTTTATTTTGGCCTAAAAGTTACTCCAATCACAGCGTGTCCTGTTAGAGCTGTGTCACGTCATACTTGTCCATATATGGTAATTACAGTACAGTTACTGCCGGAAGTGATGCAAAGTTTTAGGGAAAATAATGGTGAATTAAACTTGTTACTTATCAAATTGAGTTTTATTAACACTTACCCTACCCCAACCCTAAACATACCCTTACAATACTGCAAATATAGTTATTAAATTAAATAAATAAATATTAAATGACGCAATATTGATGTGCGCATGTCCAGTTGCCGTAGCTGTATTCCTCAGTCTTTCCCGTTGAGTTGACTTGCGGGCATCATGGAATTAGATGTGATTGGCAGGTCTACAGGGCCCTTTTGTTTCTTTACTACGTAGTAGAATATTAAAAATAGTTTTATTTTATATACAATTAACTGAAACATTTTTTCAAAGGCCAGTTGGTTTCCATGGCATTAAGCAGAGGGTAACTAATATTAAATAATTGTTGCAGCTGTGCACTGTATGTGAAATAAATAATACAATATATCAAAATATTTCATTTTTTATTACAAAAAGAAAATGACTGTGATAGTTATTCTAGCATGCAGTAATTTTTAACAGAGATAAATTAATCTATTAAACATAAAATACTTGTGACCCAACAGGCTTTAAATAAAAAACTTTTTAAAGCCTTTCTCTCTCTGTCTCTTTTTTTTTTTTTTTTTTTTACAAACCAGGAGATGCAAGTCTGCCATCAGGAAACTTGCATTATTTTCTTCCCTTTAAAGAAGCCAAAAACTAAACTAAATGCAAGGAAAACATAAATTGGTAATTACAATTATGATTATAAATAATAAAGTAATTCATATCTAATTTATGACTACAACATTTGAGTGACATTTTAGTAGCTTTTGGAGTATTTTTTGGTATTTATGAGCTTATGCTCACAGACAACAAACTTATGATCTCGCAAGGTACACTGTTAACTGTTAAGCAGTTCATGACAAAAGCAAAAAGTTTTTAAAAAGACAACTGTAAGAAAATAAACGCTAAAAGAGACTGGGTACTGTGCAAAAACTTTACTGAAGAACAGCAAAAACACTCAAAAATAAACTGCATTGAAGGGTGATTGATGAGTCCAGGTGTTTATGGTGATGTTGTCATGCTGAAAGCTGGTTGGGATGTGGGGACTTTGGCACAATGTTTTGGAATTCACTCGCAGGCTCCCATGTGTCATCCCAGGTTTTGCCACTGTAAAACATCATAAGTGTACATAATGTCATTAGAACACAGAGCAAAAATCAAGATCACTGTCATGTTTAAATTAAAGAGATGACATTTAACGATGCTTGTTAAAGCAGCATTAATCCTGGTTAACCCAAGTGGTGGAATGTAACTGCACATTTACTCAGTAATTTACTTTACAAAGTACTTAGTAATTTAAAATACAAATTTGAGGTAATTGGACTTAACTGGCATATTTTCATTTTACACAGTTTTATACTTCTACAACATTACATCTCAGATTTAAATATTGTACTTTTTAGTCAAGTACACGGTCTGGCAGCTTTAATTACTAGTGTTACTAGTTACTTTTAATATTACATGTTTCCATACAGTTTCTGTACACTGAAAGCCATGTACTTTCAAATTGAGTGATTTCAAAATGTTTCTGATAAACTGAGGGATTAAGTTATATTAGTGGGTTGAGGAAAATCTCATATTTGTTAGGAGTAAAAACCACTATTGGATTAGTTGAAAAGTGGCTATATCTGACTTGCAGAAGCAGAATTAGTTTAGAAATTTCAGCATGTTATCATGTTGTGTTCCAAGCAGATTTTGCAGTTCTACAGACTCGGGATAAGGGTAGTGGCTGCATCTTGATCCCATTGCCTTTCTTCATTATTCTCCTCTTCACTAATATTTATTACTGCTCTTCTCTGTCTCTGATCTTCCTCATGCATTTTATTATCACTGCTGTCACTGCTCTCATCTTTAATGCAAACAAATTCCAGCATCATCCTATTTAAGAAATTCTGGCAAAACAGAAGTATTAATTATTGGTCCAAAAAAACTCCAAAAGCAAGGTGATTAATTTGCCTCTCAGTGGATGTATTGTTAAGTCATCCAGAACAGTTTAGAACACAGATCTTATGCTCGACTGCAATCTGTCCTTTGAAAATCACATTTCCAGCACATGTACAACAGGATTGTCCATCTTAGAACTTTTGCTAAAATATGACACATGCTTAGTGTTTCAGATGCTGAAAAATTTTGGGGATGAATCACTGCTACTATTGTAATGCATTGGGTGGATGTCCTGCAGGCTCAATAAGCTTCAGCTAGTTCAAAATGTAGCCGCTAGACCACTTACTAGAAGCAGAAAATATGATCACATCAGCACCATTTTATTGTCAATACATTGGCTGCTTGTCAACTAATTTAAAATGATATTAATTACTTGAAAAGCACTGGATGTTCCAGCTCCTCATTACCAACAATAACTTGTGTCCGCTTCAATCACAGAATTCCAAGATCTTCATATAATATTCTAAATAAAGTTGAGGTAGATCATTCTCCCATTTGTCTCTGAAACTATGGAATAGTCTTCCAAGCATTCCAAATTTAGAGACAGTCAGTTTACAACCAAACTCAAGACTCATTTCAGTTACACACACACACACACACACACACACACACACACACACACACACACACACACACACACACACACACACACACACACACACACACACACACACACACACACATGTTTGTTTTTGTGAATTGTGGGGACATTCCATAGGCATAATGTTTCTATACTGTACAAACTGTATATTCTACATTAGCAAACTGTATATTCTGCCCCTATAGCCAGGGACACACTTAACTACTAGCTGAAACATTCTGAGCTCAACACACAAAGACAGTTTTCTTCGACTAAAGCACATTTAAATACTTACACAAGGAATTTAAATGCGACTGTAAACACTGACTAAACGCAACTGGCTATGACTTGACACACTTGGGCATGATCAGTCGTAAGTATCAAATTACAGTCATAATAAGTCTTACAATTGTTCAGTGTGTGCCTGGCTTAAACCTACCCATCACAGGAAACTGTCTGCATTTTTGAATTTAAAAAAAACACTGTTTAGTGTGTCCTCATAAACCATGTTTACATTGTAATACCCATGTCATTATACACATTTGTGTCCTTGTATACAACCATGTATACAAGAACACACACACACACTTTACATACTATAACTCTTTTTTTAAGTGAATGGCACCTGTACCAATACCTTTCTGTTTGTTTTTCTGTCTCATCCTCAGGATGCAAGACCAGAGGCTTCAAGGGCATGCCTGCCAGATCTAGCTCTTCCCAATGCCTCTACCTCATCGCTATTTAAATCAAAGTACTGACCATCGACCTCACACCAGTTTCTCTACAGGCTACCTCAGAGGATTATTTACTGCCAAGATCAGGGAGCATATAACAAAATATCCAAGTTACTTTTTCAAATAAGTAACACAAGTTACTTTTTCACATTTATTGACTGACACCTCTCCTGTCCTAAAGTTGAGAGAAATAAAGTGCTAAAGAGGTGTTGTGTGTGCTGTGTGAACATGATGGTTGTTGTAGTTCTAGACCAGGGGTGGCAAACCCTGGTCATGAAGAGCCACAGTCCTGCAGAGTTCAGCTCCAACCCTAATCAAACACACCTGAACAAGATAATCAAGGTTTGTAAGGTTGCTAGAAAGCTACATCAGGTGAGTTTTTAAATCAGGGTTGAAGCTAAACTCTGCAGGACTGAGGCTCTCCAGGACCAGGGTTTGCCACCCCTGATCTAGACTAAATGTGAACATTTACTCACATTTACGCCCTCCACTGTAAGGAATGGATATGCATTTCCTTCTGCCTAAGGCTTATTAATTTCACGTTTGGTGTGAAAGAGCCTTAAACATTTGCCAAAATATATATTTTTTGTTGTTATTAAATACAAACAAACAAGCCCAGGTGAAAAAGTAATGCAAATAAAAAGTAACTAAGTAATGCAATTAGTTATTTTTTAAGGGAGTAATGCAATATTGTAATGCATTACTTTGCCAACACTGGACATCACTGCATGAACTTCCATGCTGCTTGCAAGACAGCAGTTGAACTTTGCCAACATTGTATTGGGTCATGGAATGGACTAATCCATTGCATTGAAATGGAATTAAAAAGGAAATAAAACATGACTTACCACACAGTGCAAGGCAACCAGTGAACTTTCAATTCAGCTTTCCCCTACACAGACACAAACAAACACAAGTAATAATTACTTTAACTGTTTAAGCAATCACTGGATATTATCTTTTAAAGGTCAGAATCAGTCACTGAGTCCAGCACATGGCCTAATAAGACATTTTACCTCATTTATCCGTTCCCCAGTTATTTTATCAAAAAGGAAAACCTTCTGCCTACTACATTTTCGACAACCTGAAATAATGAAAAGACAAGTTTATTAAGCCACGAATGCCATGCTTTGTAGCTGAATCACACAAGCCCATATTTATAATTTCACATGTGAGGTGATATGCAGTCTTTTCCATTTGTGTCAAAGTGAATTTGTCCCCGTTTTTGTCAATCAAGCAAAATGTACTGGATTGGTTTCCCTCAACCCTTGGACATTGGCCACTAAACCACAGCTAAACAACTACGTAAATAACAAAATACTGTGAACTGGCTACCAATGTCCTGGTTAGCTGAATGAATCCAATTTACATGAAGTCAGCTTTGACTGGGAGCAAATTTATTAATAGTGTGGAGTAAGACGTACCATGCAAAAAGTTACCTTTTCTTCTGTTCTTTACCAGTGGCACCTCCTGACTCAAAGGCTTGGAAATGGAAGAGGGAGATGGATATGGAGGAGAGACAGGGGTGGTAGAGTGTGACGCGGTAAAGGTGTTTAACCTTCTTTTCCTCTGCCGCAGTGGAGGTGGAGGAGGGGAAGAAAGTGAAGGAAGAACAGTTGTAGGAGTAGCAGAGGAAGGAGGAGAGAGAAAGGTTGGAGAGAGTGAGGAAGACACAGGAACAAGATTCAGAACAAATACGGGTTCAGACTGCTTGGTGAGGCTCTCCGGCTGCTCCGTGGTTTGTCTCTCCAGCTGCTCCGCAGTGAGGCTCTCCAGCTGCTCCACGGAGACGCTCTCTGGCTGCTCCATGGCGATGCTCTCCGGCTGCTCCTTGGTTTGGCTCTCCGGCTGCTCCACGGCGATGCTCTCCGGCTGCTCCGCAGTGAGGCTCTCCAGCTGCTCCACGGAGACGCTCTCTGGCTGCTCCATGGCGATGCTCTCCAGCTGCTCCTTGGTTTGGCTCTCCGGCTGCTCCACGGCGATGCTCTCCGGCTGCTCCGCAGTGAGGCTCTCCGGCTGCTCCATGGTTTGGCTCTCCGGCTGCTCCACGGCGACGCTCTCTGGCTGCTCCGTGGCTTGGCTCTCCGGCTGCTCCGCGGCGACACTCTCTGGCTGCTGTGCTGTGGAGGTTGCTAAAATACAAGTTTACTTTGTACATAGTAACAGAGAAATATACATGTATTTTAAATAACCATAATTTCTAAACAAAAACATTACTCTTACCTTTTGTTAAGATAAACTCATAAGCCCTCCGCATCTTCTCCAAAAGAATTTTGGTGACAGGAGTGTGGTGCAGATGTGTAATAATATCTGCCACCCACTTATTTGAAGCCCTTTTGTCCTGTTTCCCAATAAATAAAATTGGCTTGTATCCAACAGCCTCAAGTTTCTGCACCTGAAATGAACAAAAGCAGTTATCACACATTAGTTAGCAACACCCACTGAAGTATTAGAAACATTAGCACTGTTAAAAGCAATTTTATTTAATGAAAAACAATGCAATAAAATGAGCCATAACACGTTTCATTAAGATTATTTTAGAAGACACATTACTCTTGAACTGTATACAATCAATCGTCAATATAAGATAAGGCCAGAGGTACTGCTACAGTTTCTGCCATTGCCATCATGACTTACTTAATACTTGACACAGAATACAATTTTGTAACTCTTTAGCAAAATTTATAAGTAAAGACGGATTCTTCCATGTATGAAATAAGACTATGTTTGTAAAGGCCAGGGGCCGTATTCACAAAACATTTTATCTTACCACTAAGAGTTCTCCTAAATAGCAGTAAAAGTTCTTAGCTAAGAGTTTTCTCTTAAAACCTATTCACAAAGCTGCTGAGACCAACTTTTACTAAGGAATAGACTGAAGTCTTAAGCTAAGAGTAAGGGCGGGGTTGACCTCGTTGCTATGGAGTAAACACACAGTGATTGGCTGATGGGGAGAAGTCAGTGATTTAATCATAGAAATATTGTAGAATGAAGTGTCATATTCCCATATTAAAATAAAGGTTTTAAAATACAAATGTTGCACTATTCAAATAAATATGTTTTAATAAAAATGTATATATTCCAAAATATACATATATTACTCTA
Source organism: Chanodichthys erythropterus (assembly GCF_024489055.1). Taxonomy (NCBI): domain Eukaryota; kingdom Metazoa; phylum Chordata; class Actinopteri; order Cypriniformes; family Xenocyprididae; genus Chanodichthys; species Chanodichthys erythropterus. Next base: position 25,900,841 of record NC_090224.1, on the reverse strand, counting down.
TTCAATCATTTGTAAGTGTGAACTCATGAAAACCATTGCCCCGGGTAATCAGACAATATTTATTTATTTGTTAAAGATTTATTTTTGGCGTCTCATCATAGATTCAAATCTATAAATCAAAATATATTGCATTTATAAAGAAAAGGTTGAGCACCCAAGGCTCTATCGCTATTGCCTCAATGGTGTTCACTGTTCAGTGTCTTTAGGTGGATTAGGACTGTTTGTGATTTGGTCTTAGTGACTTAGGAGTCCTCTTGACTACTCCTAACATTTCACAGATTTAGGAGCTAGTTTTAGTGCTAAAATGCTTTGTGAAATTCTCTTAGAGCAAAAATTTAGGACTCCTAAAATTAGGACTGACACGCCCATTATTTTTAAGAGTTTCTCCTAAATCTGTAAGTTAGGAGCTACTTTTAGCCTTAAGATGTTTTGTGAATACGGCCCCAGATCATATTAGTATGATATTCAGTATGTGAAAAACATGGCCTTTCAGTTTTACTTCACACTAAAATATGAAATATGAACTATTTTACTTACTGCAATACGGGCAGAATCAATTAGACGCCCAGCATTTCTGCTTTTAAGGACAGATTTCCCCCACTGGCTATCCAGTGATGCCACTTTTTCATTTATTTTTTTTTTGGTGGACAGGCTTCCAAAGCAGACATGACAGGTTTTCCTGCTTGCCTGATTGGGAGTCTGGCAAGAAGGGCAGGACCTGAATTTGGGCCTTGTCATGACTAGACAAGAAATATAACAAACAAACAACAGATGGACAAACTGTTACAATAAAGAGGATTTTTAGGAACTATTAAGAGAACTGGAGAGATGATCAAATAAAACAAATAAAGATAAAAACAGAGATAAAGATTAGAGAGAGCTAAAAAGAGACTGACAAGTAAACTACAGCACAGACAGGTAAACAGGACAGACGTGGCTCTTATAAGTGCCTTTATTGTGTGTGTGAGTGAGTGTGTGTTTGTCTGTGTGGTCGGGTTTAGAATAAGGAGCAGGCAAATTCGAAAGACCTGATGAGAGAGAAAAAAAATATATTAAGAATTGAATACCTTACACCAGAGGTGTCAAACTCTGTTCCTGGAGGGCCGCAGCCCTGCTCCAACAAACATACCTTTAACTTTTAAATAAGCCTTAAGGACTTGATTAGCTGAGTAAGGTGCATTTATTTAGGGTTGGAACTAAACTCTGCAGGGCTGCGACCCTCCAGGAACTGAGTTTGACACCTGTGCCTTACACTTTACACCAGTATTCTTCATCAATGTTGCCAGATTGGACAGTTTTCCACCCATTTGGTTGATTTTGGGTTACACCATGTGTGAATAAATGGGCTTGGGCAGGTGGAATTTTGTTATTTTAATACAAAAGAAAGAAATAGAAAACTGAGAAATTGTGCTGAGACACAATAATGTTGTTGTTATGATTTTGTTTCTACTGTTTATTATAGATAATATTTAGGCGTTTATTGTCAGATTATTTGTGGATTTTAAACAATTACTGGGCTGGAAAACAAACTAATCTGGCAACCCTGTTTTTTACCGGACCATTTATAATGTTGGCTAAAGTGGCAGTCTGAGTATGTAAAATAGGTAACTGGAAACACATCAGTACTGAAAATCTTGTATTCCCCATGATTGCACCTTCATGATTATATGCGAAAAAATTAACTTGAATTTAATTAGCTAACTTTGCTAGCCTACTGCACATTTGGTGCAGCAAGTAATTTATATATATATAAAAAAAGTTTTCTATCATTAACCGTCCTAATAAATTGCTGCCTTACACTTCTAAAAGTTCTAAACACAACTTGACCTGATTCTACAGTTTTTAGTGTGTGAATTTAAGAATAGTCTCGATCTCTATTAATTAACTTTTCTACTTACCGAGTGGAAAATCGCAATGGACCTTGGGATCGCGATCGCGCCATACAATGACGTCAGCGTTATTAATTTTGAGGATTTTTAATAAATAAATAAATAAACAAGACATTGATTAATCGAACACAAGCATATATACATATTTATTTATCAATACCAGAGTCCTATAAAAATACATTATCCAGCATGCACCCTAATTAGTCACTTACCCTGTGACCAGAAAACGCTTAAACTTCTTACTACACGCACCGTGGAGCGTTGTTAAACTCACCTCTGAATGCTGTTCTACCTGCAGTTGAGCGTTGTTTTGGTTAAACTCACCTCTGAATGATGCTTTAGCTGCAGTGGGGCGTTGTTAAACTCACCGCTGAATGCTGTCGCACACACGATGACCGTTGTTAAACTCACCGTTGTTCATTTTCTGTGAACGCTCCCCCTTTTTCTCAGAGGGCACTTTAATATCAGACTGCGAGGGATTTCTTAACATTAAAAAACAGTTGGGTGGCCAGATAAAGATGATATGGGGGCCGCCATTTGACCACACTCGGCATAGATCATTTATTGTAGCCTATTCCTATCTATTCTTATTTATTGTAGTCTCGATCCATCCACAGCAGTCAACGGGCTGTGGTGTGTTTACCCAAGACGTCAAATTTCAACGCCGCAGGCTCCGGTTCAGAGTTCCATTGAAGTCTATCGGACTGCCCTGCTCGTTGAAAAATGACGCCAAGGGGGTACCCAGTGCGTTAATATGTGACGCCAAGGGGTCCTGACCAAGCGTCCATATGTGACGAGTTGGGAATGAGAACGTGTTGTTCAAGTATACATTGGTACCTTTCAGCTTTTTTCCCTGTTTCATCAGTGCGATCTTATTTTTCCGATTGACAAACCTCAGAATCACAGCCGGTGTGTTATTGTCCTTCTTCTTGAGGAGAGGGTGACAAGCCTCGATTGAGTCCACATCCAGATGTATGTCCCTGGTCGCAAGAAAGGCCACCACCTGTTGCTCCGCGGAGCTCACCTCCAGGTCTCCGGGCTCATCCTCACTGCCAGTAGTCACCGCATGAGCATATGAGCGGGGTTTTATCTTAAGTCCGGTCACAATCACATCATTGATCCTGGAGTATTGCTCCAAATCCTCCACTTTCCTCTCCAACTCCACTATTTTCCTGTCCCTTTCCTCGATCTGAATTCGTAACTGTGTGACTTCCTCCACCAGTTTAAGAATTTTATCCTGTTTAGTCTTTATAGCTCCTATATCCTGGGAAAGAAAATCAAGTGTCTTTCTTATGTCCTCCGTCTCCTCCGCGGCTGGATTTTTCTTCGGTGCCATCACGATAAAAAAAAAAAAAAAAAAAAATGATGGGCTACCCAAAAACAGCAACAACAGTACGCTGATGACTAACTTGTGCCGCAGCAAAAAGTTTACGTCTTACCTCTATCTCCGTTACTAATGTGTATCAGTGTCGCCAATGAAGCGAAAGCAATTTTTCAGTCTCTGCGGTGCATTTTTGGATTATTTTAATGGTAAAATACGAAATGTTTTTTACCATTAACGTGCGAAACGTTCAGTAGAAGTCCGGTGCGAGCCAACTCGCAGCACGAGGTGAATCCAACTTTAGTTGCTGTAGATTTACTTTCCAAGCTTCACTGTCGGTATTTCAAATGTGCAAACCCCTTACATAAACATCTTATTGCGAAATAACTATTGAACTGTTCTGGTTTAGTCTCTCGTGATTCATTGAAAACTCCAACTCCAACTCCACCCTAGTGTGGAACTCATTTGCATAGCATAAAGTACAGTGTTAAATTAGTGTCTTTAACATTTTACTCATGCATTATTATAAAGTATGTTGACCCAGGAATGCATCTAACTCAGCAATATGAAGACATGCAATTGACACCATTGTTGAGTATTTTTTCTCTTTAAAACTGCAGTAAACCAAACACAGTCTCAAACCCACAGTTTGAAATTGCTGGTGTTTCTGAAGTCACAAACTACCTTGCAGCAAATTAGCTCAAAAAAAAATATGAATAATTATTCGTAACAAGTTATAATTAATTATAAATATTTGGATCAGTTAATACAATTAACTTAATGTGATAAAATTAATATTAAATTCCACTAACCTGTTTGGCTAGGGAACACTCAGTACTGATCGTCTATCAGCTTTTCAAAAATAACGCTTACTTAGCACGTTGCTGTGATCGAATCGTTATCAGGGACATTGGGTTTATAAGCAGGTCAGAATCAACACAAGAGTGTGCACACAAGTTCTATTTAACTAAATCATGAACACATAACTAACAAACACATACATATACACACACACAAGTCACACGTACATGGTCAGAATCGTAAGATGATAAAAGATAGAGTGAAATGAATTTGAACCGTATCATAACAGGGGAATAACGCAATGGAAAATAACAAAAAAAAAAAATAACAAGCTGTAAAAGTACCATCAGTTTTCTCAGTAAGTTGACCGAGAGGATTTCATCTAAGCTCATGCGAGTGAGTGGAGGCGGGGCTAATTATCATATTCATAGATCCGTGTATATTAAATGAGGCAAGGATGTAGAGTTACATTCAAGCTATTTAAAGGCATTAAGAAAATTGACTACAGGGGGACTTTAAACAACTTAAGAGGTTGTTCACATATCACATCTTTTATGCGCTCAGGTTCCTTATTTCAAATGTGGACACGCTCAAAATAGAAGTGACGACATGCGGTGCAACGCGCTTGCATCTTCCAGGCACAGCATGATGAAAACAGGCTTGTTTGAGATGAACTATATACTATATACTATACTAGCCAGTCACTGGCTGGCGAGATCTGCCAGTTGCAGGTGAGGGAGGAGTACAGAAATGGCCATCAGGTCGGACTCTTCGTTCTTTCTGTAGTGTACTGAACCAACGTCATTCATGGCAGACCACATGATTTTTGCGTAGAATGTGATTGAAATTCTCATGTTTTGAATATCAGATATTCAGTATCAAGATTGGTTAAATATCTCGCTGTACTTTAATGGCACATGTGATTTTAAGGCGGCTGCAGTGCCGATCAAAGTCGGGAAGATTTTCTAACTTGATTACATTGCTTTTGTCAGGCGACAGCCAATCTTTGCTGCACCACATGAAGTCAAACAAGCCTAATATATCAACTTTTCAGAATGCCGCCAGTGCACTGCAGGTCATGTGACAAGAACCAACCGATCAGCTTCAGCCATTCTGTAACAAAATATAGAAAGCTCAGCCAAACAGCTGATCATACCTGTGCGAGCGGGTTTTTATTTCTCATCTCCATAAATATATCTAGTAGTAGAGCTAATGCAAGGGCTAGCCTAGAAATCAATTTATTCTTTGCTGAAACTTCCTCATTGTTGTGGACAGCACAGTCCATGGTTGTATAGCAATGACAGATGCCATGGGAGCACAACAGAGGTGTAAAGAGTACCTAAAAACCATACTTGAGTAAAAGAACAGATACCTTGCATCGAAAAGGACTCCACTACAAGTTACAAGTAACCAATTCCAAAACGACTTGAGTAAAAGTCTTAAAGTATCTGATTTTAACAGTACTTAAGTATTTTAATCTGAATATAGGTTCAGAGATGCACTAGTCCTGAGAGACTGCCAGTGAAAATAAGAAACAACTGATTTGTAAGATGATAAATCAAGTTTATTTTCTAAAATCAAAGCTGAACACCTCAATATTGCAATAAATCAAGGTTGACACAGCAACCTTTTAAACGTTTACAAACTCTCAAGTCTCAGTTAAGCTCAAGTGGCCATAAATAAACCAATATCCATCAAAACGGTCTTTTCAATTTTGCAGATAAATAATTCAATTTTAAGTCAAATTAAATATTCAAAGTCTATTAAAGTCTATGGGCCCTATCTTGCACCCAGCGCAATTGACTTTGTACACCGACGCATGGGTCATTCCTATTTTGCACCCGCGCAAAGCGCGCTTTTCCCTCCACAGAAGCACGTCGCTAAACTAGTGAATGAACTTGCGCTCCCTGGGCGGTTCAGCGCAAAAAAGGAGGCGTGTTCCGGCGCAAACAATCCCTGGTGCTATGTTGCTGTTCCATTAAACAATTGCGCCACTGACCAGAAAAAAAGTGGCGCGTTGCGCGTTGTTCATTATGCTATTTTAAGGGCGCATGCTTGACCATAATGTATAGCGTGCACAACGCGCATACACTTTGCTCATGTAATCTACACAGATGCAACAGTTATTTTTGCAAATCATATGTTACACTAAAAAAATATTAACACATGAGATGACGGAAATCATTGTGGTGTGCCACGAAGATGTGAAAAAACCTGTTTAACCGACGCTATTTTGGGTGGGTTTCTCCCATCCCCTTACAACACAACTTCTCTGTCTTTCACTGCTCTTACAAGAACATCAGTCTCCTCGGCTGTGAACCGCTCCTGGCGTGCGCCTGGTAAATACGCCATAATAATAGCTATCCATAATGGAACTTGCGCACCTGCTTTTAAAGGGAATGTTGGATGACGCTCTGATTGGTTTATTTCACGTTACGCCCAAACCACACCTATGAATAATGAAGCTACTTCAGACCAACCCATTTTAGATTTGCGCCGGGCACAAGAGCCATTTATCCCGCCGGGAAAATAGCAACAGCGCCGAGACCCGCCCACAAAGTTACTTGCGCTTCACGCTTTGACACTTGCGTTTCAGATCGTTAAAATAGGGCCCTATAAGTCCAAAGTGGAGTAAAAAGTACATTTACTTGCTCAAAAATGTAATCAAGTAGAGAGTATAAGATGCCAATATCTTTGATACTCAATACTACAAACTATTACTACTAGTAACTACAAAGTAGCCAAAAAGATACTTAAGTACAGTAACTAATTACATTTACTCAAGTACTTTACACCTCTGGAGCACAAGCATTTTGGAAAGAAGGAGAAAGCGGCGCTTTCCACTCGTTTGTAGATGCAACGTGAACGGCCCCTAAAACAGTTCCAACATTTACATCAAAAACAGAACGATACGTTACAAACTTATGAAGCAGAAAAGTTTTAAATACTTTAAAGGTGCCCTAGATTCAAAAATTGAATTTACCTCAGCATAGTTAAATAACAAGAGTTCAGTACATGGAAATTACATACAGTGAGTCTCAAACTCCATTGTTTCCTCCTTCTTATATAAATCTCATTTGTTTAAAAGACTTCTGAAGAACAGGCAAATCTCAACATAACACCGACTGTTATGTAACAGTCGGGATCATTCATATGTATGCCCCCAATATTTGCATATGCCAGCCCATGTTTCCAACATTATGAAAGGCATTAGACAAGGGCAGAATGTCTGGATCTGTGCACAGCTGAATCAACAGACTAGGTAAGCAAGCAAGGACAATAGCAAAAAATGGCAGATGGAGCAATAATAACTGACATGTTTCATGATCAAGGTTCAAGGTTTATTTATTTATATAGCACATTTAAAAACAGCAAGCATGGCTGACCAAAGTGCTGAACAAGGTGAAGGAAAAAAAAAAAAACCCAAAAGAAAATAGAAAGTGATACATACATTCACACAATATACTCATACTGAATTAAAAGCTAAAAGAAAAAAAGTAAGTTTTCAGAGAAGATTTAAAAATAGTTATAGACTGTGCCGATCTGATATAGGCTGGTAGACTGTTCCACAGCCTGGGGCCAGCGATAGCAAAGGCTCTATCACCTCTCTGCTTTAATCGCGATCTGGGGACACAGAGAACTCTCTTATCACCAGATCTCAGATTTCGAGTGGGATTGTAAGGGTGGAGTAGCTCAGACAGATAGCTTGGTGACTGTTTATGTAATGATTTAAAAACAAAAAGAAGAATTTTAAATTCTAAAGTGTACAGGTAACCAGTGCAATGATTTTAAAATTGGGGTAACATGATCAAATTTGCGTTTTCTTTTGAGAAATTTTGCAGCACTAGTTGAAGACGGGCAATAGAGGATTTGGACATACCATAATAAAGAGAATTGCAGTAATCCAAGTGAGATGTAATAAGCGCATGGATCGCAATCTCTAAGGTTTTTTCAGAGAGTGAGGATCTAATCTTAGAGAGGAGACGTAGCTGAAAAAAACAAGAACTAATTACAGAGTTTATTTGTTTTTCAAATGTGAGGTTCTGGTCCCAAAAAACACCTAAGTTTTTAATGCAGGATGAGGCAAAAGAAGTAAGGTAGTCCAGGTCGATGTTTTTGATCCCAGAGCTATGGTGGGGGCCAAAGACTATAACCTAGGTTTTAGATTCATTCACAAACAAAAAATTTTGAGAGAACCACAATTTCACTTCATCTAGGCATACAAAAAGAGATCTCAGAGCAGCATTTTAGTTACGTTTCAGGGGTAAATAGATTTGGGTATCATCTGCATGCAGTGAAATGATACACCATTGTAAGGCCCGCCTGATGGGCCCAATGACGGTTTCCCACAGGACGGGGAAGGTTAACGCGTGTATGCCTTTTCAGCGTCTCTGTGAAGTTCACTTAATTTCACTCGTTTAATCTGACTCCAATTTCAAATGATTCTTATTCTAAGGGCTGTGTCTCTAATTAGAAATTAATCATTTGTTATATATATATATATATATATATATATATATATATATATATATATATATATATATATATATATATATATATATATATATATATTTATATTATATATATATATATATATATATATATATATATATATATATATGTAAGGCGTTGTCCATTGCTACTTCTTTGAGATCTTCTTTCCAGATTAAAGTTTTATTACTTTATTGCAGGACGCTTTATCTCAGTTTTTGTTTAGCAGGAAAATCAAGCCTTACAGATGGCCCCTGGCCCCTTGGGGCAAATTCAATGAATTCCTGAGGGGCCATTTTTGGACATTTTCCTGCTTCCATAAATTGGGTGTTGCTTTCATATGCTCATTAGTCGATGGGTGCAGGAGTCAAGTCGTCACCTGAAATAACAACATTAAGGCAGGTTGAACATTAAGATGAAAGTACAGCAGGATGTATCTCTGTGGCACACAGTCCCTTTAGGTGTGTACTGTGCTGATTGGATCCTGTAGCTGCTGGACATGTCTGTGATCCTCTTGGTCAGGTTTGCTTCCACCTGCACTTGGCTGTGGTGGTATTCTGTCTGTAGAATGACTGGTTGTACCAAGTCTGTTGTGTTGGTCAGCATGAGCAGAACGTGTCAGGAAAGTTTCACTACACTTTGCGGAAACACCTGTGTCCGCCCCAGGTTTAATTGATCCTGTGAGAAATCCTCGGTTAACTTCAAGTAGAAGGTCTGGTTTGCCGGGCAGGTCAAATCTCCATGCGTGAAGGATTCATTCCACTGATGATGCTCCATTGCGTGTAGGACACCTTAACAACATCTGAGTGACCACTCAATACTTGAACACTGATGAGCTTGGTGTTATTGTAAGATGAGGAAAAGGGTTGTTGGAAAAACAGAATAACAAAATAACACGATGAACATGTCAAAAGTGCGAGTGGTAAACAAGGTCTCCCTTTCAGAGTCCTATCTTTAATGAGCAGGTCTCATTTCATCACCAGATTTTTCACTATGGTGGAATTTATACTTGGTCTGGATGAGTTAAAGGTAAGTAGCAAAGAGTCTAAATAACTAGTATATTCACCAGTGGTATGCATAATTAAATGTATCACATACTTAAACATAGAAATACACAATTGCATAATTACAATTATAAAATTGTCTATAATAGTTGTTTTAACTGCACATCCTTAATGCAGGCTTCAATCAAGTCAATTAGAGAATGGAATTTACAGAAACGGAGATTTAAAATCTCCTGTTTAGCTTTTACAACCATCATCTGTGCATTTGATGTACAGGCTAAGCCACACTCAAGAATAGAGGTCTAGAAATTGAGTAACTGATTTATAGAAATTCCTTCATTTCAGTTCTAACTGTTTAGTTCAATCTGTCATTAGTCATATGTTGGAAACTAGGGGGCCCTCCTAGTTTGCAGCAATGCCAAGGACTGGACATAATAAATATTTTATCCAAAGAGACCAGTTACATTACTGAATAGGTCTCATTTAGATTTAGAATTTTGAATTTGAATGATCAGAAATTCTATTAATTGATGTGTGACTAAAGCCATGCACATGTCCTGCATATTACAGTGTTTCCATAACACCTCAAAATTGACATAGTTAAAAAGGAAAAGAAATTATGACAATAATTTCCCTCGTCCTATATGTGTGAAGGTGAATGATGTATGTTAGATTTGCATTATGTGAATGCCAGGTAGAGATGTTGTGAGTTTGTAGTATGTGTGTTCTGTATGTTTGTGTAGAAGATGGGTGGTGTCAATCCTACCATAATTTGTGTTGCATAATTTAGTTCCAGTTTTACACTGGGAGGCCATGTATCTATTAGTGTCATGAGATGGCCTCTTGAAGTTTCACCCCCATCTCCTGCGTGTGAAGTTGTGTATCATGGCTCAATACAGGTGGGACCAGAACCTTGTGGGATCTGGCCCTTAACATGGCAGCTGTTAATCCTGAAAAGGAAACAGACACACAGGAAAAACAGTTGATCTTGAACCTTTAAACAAAGTATATTAAGATAGATGGTGCTATCTTAATTTTTCTTGAATGGTTTTATCCAGGCAGTTGTTACAAATGGCTTTAATCTGTTAAGATTGTATGCCATTAGAAGAAAATGTGTTTTAGTTTACAGAGACATAGATCATTATTAAGATTATGTTTCTGCAAAGAAAAGGACAGATAAAACTGAATGTTAGTGGTCTGATGTGACTGCTGGTGTTTACACATGGTCAGAGAATCTTGCACTTTGAGTTGCTATTGCGGCTGTGCTTACACAGTCTGTTGTGTTGTGAGCATTACCACACCCGGGTTTCCTGGGGGAATCTCACACTAGTCAGATCTGTGATTAGGACACCAGATCACCTTTTGTGTTGCTGTGATGTTTGTTTAGCAATTGGCTTTAATGGTGTCCTTCAAATACTTGACCATTTGGACCTCTGTGGTCTGTAAAAACAGAAGAGTTTCTGCCTGGTATTAACATTTCACACAACTTTAATTACATGTCCAGTAAAATAACTTCCCTGATCAGATCCCATATGATCCAGCGCCCTCAGAGAGGAGTTTGCTAACACTTTGTCCACTTTGTTTGTGGTTTTGTTGCAAAGGAAAATCAAAACTTATACTTCCTCTTGTCACTGGGTTACAGATCAATAGAATTGAATTTTTAATTCATATTTTGATCTTGAATGGATTTAGCCTATTCAAGATATGACAATTGGGTTGATTGTTTTAGTTAATGAATACTGGTCATTGTAATTTTTCTCATTAAAGATTCTTGCACAGATAGAACATAAAGAAGTTTTTCCCATTAATTTTATTTATTCCTTCCATTTTTCTTATTTAATGCAATTGTGAAGCACACTGTAGCCTTATGACAATTCTATGCTCCTGTACATGGTGTAACTGCAGCTATATGGAAGATAGCTGAGTGTTCCATTTAGAAGACAAACAAATTTAACACAGGTTCTATGAGAACAATGTGTCTAACACAATTACAAATTTGAATCCTTCCATTGATTCCTCATAGTTCTTTCAGCACCAATAGTGCTCCCAACTTCTGTCTACATTCTGGTTCCATCTTACTGCATTCTAATTCCTTCTGCTCCTCCCCAAAATCCTTTCTTCTTCCAAACCATTGCTTGAATCATCATGAGATTAAAGGCCATCCCTGGCCATCATAATATAATATATCATGATGTGATCATAATATAAATTATATTATATTAAAACAGTATAAATTAAAAATAATTTTATTTGCTGGTATCAAGAGGGTCTTGGCTGAGTAATTTGTCAAGAGTGACTTGTTATCACCTTACTGATCTTTTAGAAGGCATTTGGCCCTGCAGCTACAGCTGTGATGGCATTACATTGTGTTCACAGCAACAAGACAAACTGGAAACATTTATAGACTTTGAGGCTGTGAATATCGGGTCAAATCATTTGCTCAATTTTAAGATTTTTGTGACTACAATATAGAATTGGACACAATAATTCCTATTTTTGGGCTAAGATGTTATCAATTACTCTCCTCTGAGAATCTATTTGGATATGAAAAGAAAGGTTGGACAAACACAGGTCTGGTTGAGAGCACAAAGATTAATTGTTGGTCTGTTTGTTTTTTCAGTTTCTTTTGAGACACTGAACAACATACAAGAGTGCAATAATATTTAAGTTCTGAACTAAGACTAAGGTAAAAGATGTTTTATAAGACTGAGCAGTGTTGTTTACAAGATTTATGACATTAGTCGTAAATTTTCTTAGCACCTCTTGAAATTTCTTTTATGAAACAAAGACAAGCTGAGCATGTCCTCTGAATGGGTGAAACCCTCAGGCTTGGTTGCAAGCCTCTAAGTGACATTATAATTATCATTATACACATCAGTTTTAACATTTAGTGTATTTTCCCAGTTTGCAGTCTCTAGGACTTCTGCATGGCAGCAGTTATCCAGGACTGAGACAGAATTATGCCCAAATCTTTTATTTTGAAAACTTTTTAGTTTTACACCATTGTTTTGTCCAGCTTTACATTCCACACACAAAGGATTTCAGTGAGAGATTTCTCCCTTGTTATCTTTTGGCTTATCCAATCACAAGATTTTTCACAACGTGACCATTTGCTTATTTGCAACGTTGTTGCAGCAAGACAAATAAACATGTAGCTGGGCATTCTTTACTTCAGAATTTAGGTTTCAATTTACAGCCTTCTGTTGAATACCAGAATAAAATTTGGATGATGTTATTCCAATTAAGGGGTAATCTCTTGTTGCTTAGGCAAACAAGGAGATCTTTAAAGTTTAAAGCAAGGGATATCATTTCTCATCTACGTTGCTGCTATCATGTCCCTAATAACATGTGGTTGTCTAATTCTCCAGCCCCACCGGATTTCGGTCTCCGGTCTTAAATCTATGGGTATTCCGACCCATTCTATATATTTGTAGGATGCAATTATCTTTCCCTCAACACTTCTAAAAGGCAAATAAGAATGGACTTACCACAGCTGAAGAAAGAAGATGATCAAGCCCCTTACTTGTTGCAAATCCCAATTTCCACTGAAAAGACACTCGCCAACAAGATATGGGAGATCACGTCGGGGTCACCACTTTGTAAGGCCCGCCTGATGGGCCCAATGACGGTTTCCCACAGGACGTGGAAGGTTAACGCGTGTATGCCTTTTCAGCGTCTCTGTGAAGTTCACTTAATTTCACTCGTTTAATCTGACTCCAATTTCAAATGATTCTTATTCTAAGGGTTGTGTCTCCAATTAGAAATTAATCATTTGTTATATATTAATTTAGATATTGGATTATTCTGGGTATCTCTTATTTTCAATTATTCTTTCATTACGGACCCATTATCGCTTAGAGAATTTTGCATTGGCCGAATGCGTTCTCAGGGACATAAATTCGCCAGTTTATGATTCTTATTCAGAGGGTGCAGAGTTTACTAATGCATTTGAGTCTAACCGACACATGCTTGTTCATACAAAAATACAGTTTTCTTAGTCACGATACTGCAACTTGCTAAGTCAATAACAGGCAAACTCAAAAAGTCCCATGATGTGCTCACATGCTCCTTTCATGGGGCTCTCTAGATTGACCTGCCCTGACGCAGATTTACAGAAATAACGGATTCCAATAATCTACCGGTCATAATGATTTCAGAAGAATCCAGAGTAAATCAAATATAACATTTTATTTGTCAAGTAAAAATGGATCATGCCAATTACATTACAATTAGACAATTAGAAGCCAATTCAGAAATAATAAATGCAAAACATCGATTACTCAAAGAAATGCACATACACAGGGATGGGTGAATGTCCTCAGACATTCACCCACCTCTCTGTGGGGGCCTGCAGAAGATCCCACATGACTGCTTTGCTCTTTACCTTTTATACCAGAACCAGAACAAAAGGATCGTAAATGTTTATTACACCAACACCTGTTTTGGGGGAGAGGAGAAGAGACACCACCCAAAAAGAGGAGAGAGTTTTCCTTAATTTTCCATCTTCTTGATAATTCTAGTGACTGCTATGAAATTGAGACCATTTTACCAATCGCACTGAGACAAATTAAATGATACCAAACATGAAAAGGGAAAAACAATAGATACACAAGTTACATAATATGTTTTGAATAACTTTCAGTGACTTGAGGCAGGGGGAAGGAGAGTTTGTGTGTGTATGTGTATGTGTGTGTGTGTGGGGGGGGGGGGGGGGCATTGTCCTTTTGGAGTGGGGGCAAGGCGTTGTCCATTGCTACTTCTTTGAGATCTTCTTTCCAGATTAAAGTTTTATTACTTTATTGCAGGACGCTTTATCTCAGTTTTTGTTTAGCAGGAAAATCAAGCCTTACACCATGTTTTCTGAAGATGGAGCCCAGAGGAAGTAAATACAGAGAAAAGAGAATAGGTGCAAGAATTGAACCCTGCGGTACTCCACAAGAGAGTTGAGTAGGTGATGAAGAGAAGTTACCTAATCTAACAGAGAAGCTTCTATTCGTCAAATAAGATTTAAACTAACTGAGGACAGTTCCCTGAATGCCCACAGAGCTTTCCAGACGGGACAGGAGAATATTATGATCAACTGTATCAAAAGCCGAGATTAGGTCTAAGAGTATCGTGATCACAGATTCACCAGAGTCAGTCGCTAACAGTATATCATTAAAAACCCGTAATGAAGCCGACTCCGTGCTGTGTAAAGGCTTAAAACCAGATTGGAAAGTTTCAAAAATGTGATTAGAGCAAAAAAAAAGCTTCTAAAGCTTTAGTAAGAAAAGGAAGAGTCGAGATAAATTATTGAAATCACTATCATCAAGTGAAGGTTTCTTAAGAAGAGGTGTGACAGTAGCTTCTTTAAGGCTATCAGGGATAGTCCCTGAACATAAGCATTTGTTCAGAAAAGACACAAGACATGGCCCAACTATATCGAAAATTTGTTTAAATAAATGAGGAGGGAGAATGTCATTAGGACAAAAGGTAGGTTTCAAATGATCGATAATTTCTCTGAAGGACTGAAGAGAAATAGGGTCAAAAACACTCCATATGGCTGGAGAACAACAAAAGTCAGGTGAAACATTAACAACTGGTTGCAACTGAGATCTTAGAGCAGTGATCTTAGAGAAAAACCTTGAGAAACCTTCACATAATGATACTGAGGGATTGGAAATCACATTCATGATAACATGATATTTTTAGTGATATTTGTAAACTGTCTTTCTAAATGTTTTGTTAGCATGTTGCTAATGTACTGTTAAATGTGGTTATCCAACAGTGTAGCATTAGCCGTTAGCCACGGAGCATAGCCTCAAACTCATTCAGAATTAATGTAAACATCAAAATAAACACTGTACTTACGCGATTAGACATGCTGCATGACAAACACTTTGTAAAGATCCATTTTGAGGGTTATATTAGCTGCTTGAACTTTTTTTATGTTGTTTAAGGCAAGCGCTAGCTCTTGGGACGTGGAGCACCAGATTTAAAGGGCCACACACCCTGAATTGGCTCATTTCTAATTATGCCCCAAAATAGGCAGTTAAAAAAATGAATTTAAAAAATCTATGGGGTATTTTGAGCTGAAACTTCACAGACACATTCATGGAACACCTTAGACTTATATTACATCTTTAAGTTATAGGGGACCTTAAAAATACAAAATATTACAACAATAAAGGGGTGGTTCACTGTTTTTTTTTTTTTTTTCTAGGCTTGATTGTGTTTATGTCATGATCCCTGCCTGTATCCCCTGTCTTCATTGTGCTCACCTCTTGTTTCCCTCCTGCCATTCCCTTGTTTGTTACTATGGACCACACCCCCTTGTTACCTTGTTAAGCTTGTTTGTTCCAGTGTATAAGTAGTGCTTGTGTTTCGCTTGTGGTTTGTCAGTCGTTGAATGTATTCCTGTGTTCTTGAACTCCTGATTTTTCCCTCATGTTTCCTGCTATCTGTGTTTATCTACTTTATGGAATACTGGAATAAATTATATGCTGCACGTGGATCCTTTTCTCTGCCTGCTTCCATGTTCCCCTGCAAACCGTCACGGTTTATGGGGTGCAGTTTAACATGTCTTAATGCTTTTGTTTAAAAAAAAAAAAAAAAGCCATATTTTTCATATATTTTACCTTTATTCTACACAACTCCTCCTAAAAACGCTCTGTTAAGTTCCTGATTCTATGAAGCCCCTCCCTCAGAAATATACAATGGGCTTGGATTGGTTAGCTGGCAAGTTGTCACAATTCACGTTGTCCGGAACGCCACACCCCTTACCAAAAGTCGCATGTGCTTCAGTGGAAATGTAAATACACTGTTCCAAATTATTATGCAAGTGACATATCAGAAGGATTTCAGTACAATAAACATTCAGATTTTAGTTTTTCTAAGAAAGTGTTTGTTTGTTTATTTATCCATGTCTTTTTAGATAACTGGTATCAATCTCAGATAAAATAATTTGCCAGCTCCATACTACACTAAACTATTCTCACAAAAACAGCATCAGAGGAAGTATTTATCCTGTTTGAGCACGTTGAGAATAATGTAGACATAAAGCAATCAGTTGACAGACTGGAAAACAAAGCCTCTTGAATCAACTGCAGGATTGGTGTTGGCTGTTGTGCCTGCACATGTGATGTCTGATTTTGTGTTTATGCTATACACCAAAGATTATATTCTGGATGCTTTCCATTATTACCCATAGTCTGTCATTGTTAATAACTTTGTTGAATGCATTGTTGAATGCTTGTTTCTAAGGTTCTGCTGTGTTTATTAATGAATTGCATGGCTATGAAATAATTTCAGGTTTGTTGACCACAGGTTGATCAGGTCTGTTAACAAGCTTTTGCTTCATCCCGGTCCTTTTCGGACACATGTAATTATTTGATTATTATTCTTATTATATTATTTTTTCTTCTGTATGCGGTAACACACTTATTGTATTTTTAGATTTTATATTTTAAGAAAAAGAAAAAAAGAAAGACCATACAGCTCACTATTACTTTGTTGCATTCTTTCCAAATTCCCAGTTTCAACAATTATGATTCAGCAATTAACAGAACTTCAAAAAACCATAGTGTATCATAGCACACAAGAAAGAAAAAAGAAAAAGACAGTGGATAAGCAAATTGCACTAACAATTTTGTTTTTTAAAACATACAGAAAGCACTGCAATATATATTGTACATGTAGAATTAGTCCTCAGCACTTTTTTTTTTTTTTTTTGTAATTTGCATTTTTATTTTCTCAAAGGTGACCAGTTTTATAGTTTTAGTTATGGTTTCTTCATGGCCATTTTCCACTCTGTTTCTGACTCTTATTAAAACTTTTTTTGGTACTGAACCTTTTTTTTTTTTTTTTTTTTTTTAGAGCAACTTTCCCAACACTGATGATAAAATATAATAAAATCATGTGTAACGGTGGCCGCCCCGATATAACTTAAAGCATTAAAGTTTCAATTGTTCGGGTGCCAGACAAGTCAAAACTTGTCAAGAAAAAATAATAAATTTTAGTTTCCCGGTACAGCTCATAAACCACCGATACACAAAAAAAAGAACACCATTCAAAATGGCTTAAATGACAGTCACTGAAGGCATTCAGATCAAGATATATGTTATTTAAAGAAAAAAATGAACACAACAAGACAGTTACTCAATTCATTTTTCAACAGAATATGTATATTTCTTTTGTCAGTAACAACCAAAATACCATAAAACATTCTGTGATTCACATTGCATAATTCACAGTCGATTTTTCTTTCCTTTTAACCAGTTTTCATAGAAAATTACTAAGTTTCAAACAACCACAATATAAAACAAAAAACACAAAACAAAAACAGACCAGTGATCATCTCGCTTAGTGTATTTGTAGTGAGGAAGCGAGCGTGTTTGCGTGTGTGTGTGTGTGTGTTGCTATGGTTGCTGGCTGCGTAACGGCCACACTACTGGACGGAGAGCCCTGGAAATAGTTTGGGGATTTCAATGTGAATACCTGGGCAGGCGAGACAATATATATAATATATTATACCATTTCCTCTTTACTTCCTGATTGATCATTTCCGCCCATTTTGGAAAAGTAATTTGTATGCATTTTTTTTCCTGTTTTCTTTTCAGTTCACCACACATGCAAAATGCCAAAATGCAGTTTCCTGGCCAGTAATGGGCGATCAATTTCTTGAATTCATCCCCCAAGTTAATTTTGGATGCTGCCCTCAACCATGTGTAACCGGTCCTCTCCTGACCGCCGCTACCACTATCTGCGTTGTGTGTAAGAAGACTCAGGACACTTCTGATGTCGTTCACCAAAACGGGATTTAATGTCAGCCAGAGCCAGCATTAACTTCACTCCATCTGTTGATTAATATGAATAAAGTTCATATCTCTCTCTTGTGGGTGTTTCATAAGACAAACCTCTCCCCAGCATAACCAATGTGAACTCATTTTGTGTTACATAGAAAAAATAAACATTAACATTGAAACATTACAGTATTAACACAGTACAAAAGAGTAAAAGGACAACAAAAGACAATAAAGAGTGAAATACCTGTTGATTAATATGAATAAAGTTCATATCTCTCTCTTGTGGGTGTTTCATAAGACAAACCTGTATGATATAACATGTTAGCTGATTGATAACTCTAAACCATGCAAATAGATATCATACGGCCCACACGATATAACTTTATATTCTCAATCCACTCACGTATAAAACACACAACAGAACACTGCAAACAGTCTCAGTACTATTTACAATAAGATATTTAGTCGATTTATAAACTTAGTCAACTTATTTCACTCGTAAAATGCAGAGCTCAGAAAAATGCTTACCTCTCCCCAGCATAACCAATGTGAACTGGCGAGAGGCGCGGAGTCACTCGAAAATGGCGTCAGCAAAGCGCCAGAAGACAATATCAAAATGAAAGTCTCAAAATAATGAACAGCAGAATCAACATATTACTCAAAGAAAACGGGAATAAATAAATATAAAATACATTTGAAGGATTTTAGTGAAAAGCAATGTTTAACATTCAAACATAACATGGCAAATTTACTTTAACTCGTTACATACACCCCTTCTGGATTTCACTAAAATCCGTACTGGATCCAAACCAAATAACTGGTACAGGTCTACAATGAAACTTTCATTAGTTCAACTTGTAAGTTACCCACTAATAGGTCAATAAAAACCTCAGGGTGATCAAGCCTAAGATCATCTTGGAACATTACGATGCCTTGTACACCATAATATGACCTGACCCTTATATACTTCATATTTGGAATCGAAATGTCTCTTCACATCATACAAAAACAAAATACATAAGAAAACTCTTTAGAACAGAGAAAGAAATGACCCAGTTCTCTTTTTCAGATTACTTCCTACACTTTGGATGTAAAAGGGTTTCTGAACCATCGACTCAATTAATCTGTTCACTTTCTTAATAACTCTACCTGCTCGTGTTCTAACACCCTGAATATCAGGAACTGGAACTTGGGTGTCAGTATGAATGTCTGTATAAGTGTCAGTCAGAACTGGTGTATGTATATCTGTGTCACAGTCAAAGTTTACGTCAAGAGATGTTGGACTGGCTTCAATTTCACTCTGAGGAGGTTCTCTGCTACTGATCTCTTGAGTCTGCAACTCATCACTGGACTCTTCTCCATCTGAACTGAGGTGGTCTGTTCCCAAAGCTTCCTCAACAGCAGAGTCTTGAACTCCATGGCTTTCAGACTCTTGAGCTACCAAGCTTTCAGTGTCTTCATTAACCCATCTCATGGTTCTTTCCTCAACATCTATCGGATCGAAGACTTCCTCGCAGAACTCACTCCTGATGTTATGTGCCTCACACTCTGCAGAAGGTAGAATGCTTCCCTCATCATCAGGCGACTCAACAGGTAGGAAACTAATATCCAACAGCAAGTTTCTGTGCACTATCCTCACACTTCCTTTTTCATCTTTCAGCTTGTAAGTGTGCGTCTGCAGGTTTCTGTCCACTACAGTGTACACTACAGGGTCCCACTTATCTGCTAGCTTCCTCTTTCCTCTCTCTCCTTTATTCGCCACCAGCACACGGTCCCCAACATTTAGACATGTACCTCTGGCTTTCTTGTTGTAACCTTTTGCCTGTTTCCTCTGCTCTTTTTCAGAGTGTCGTTGCGCGATCTCAGCTGCTTCATGGAGGTATGACATCAACGACTTCAGGTAAGTACCATGATCTACAACTACGGGGTCATGTAGCACCTGTCTGAACATAACATCCACCGGTAATCTCGGTACACGTCCAAACATAAGCTGAAATGGCGCATACCCTGTCGTCTCATGGACCGTAGCGTTGTAGGCGAAGGTCAGTGTTTGTATTTGCTCTGGCCATTTGTGCTTTTCTTTCAGAGGCAGGGTTCGGAGCATACTCCCCAAAGTACGAATAAACCTCTCTACGCCTCCATTTCCCATTGGGTGGTAGGCGGTGGTGTGAGACTTGGCGACCCCTGATAGTTTTAACAACTCCGCTAGAAGGGCACTTTCGATGTTGGCTCCCTGGTCCGTGTGAATGCGGCTCGGGAATCCGTACACACAGAATACACGGTCCCAAAGCTTCCTTGCGACTTGTTTTGCGGACTGATTCGCACAAGGGAAGGCATGAGCCAACTTCCTGAAATGGTCTGTCATAACGAGCACATCAACTGAGCGTTTCCTCGCATCCTCCGCAGTCCAGAAATCCAGACATACCAACTCCATAGGCATAGAGGTCTTAATACTTTCAAGCAGGGCTCGTGCAGATGGTTCAGGAGCCTTGGCCAGGATGCATCTTTGACAGCACTTGATGTATTCACAAACATCCTTCCCCATTCCCGGCCAGAAGAAGCGTTGGCGGGCTAGATGAATGGTTCTCGCTTGGCCTTGATGACCCGTTAAATCGTGCACACCCTTCAAAGCTTGGTCTTTGAGGCTAGAGGGTAAGATCAATTGATACCGCTTTTGTTTACTGTGTGGATCTTGTGTGACTCGGTAGAGTATTCCATCCTTAATCTTTAATTTGTCCCATTGTCTGAGGAGAGTTATGGCTCTGGAACTCATGTTGGCCTTTTCTCGCCTCGATGGTTGACGCTTTAGGTTCAAAAAGAATGTCACTCTTGAAATTACTGAATCTGCTTCTTGTAATTCACGAATTTCATCTGCAGGGATCGGTGGAAGGGTATCAGCACCAGCTGGAACTAGATCTTGGTAAGACTGAATTAATTGCACCGCTCTAGCTTGAAATGTTTCTTCCCACTGATCATGTAAACTTAAACAGGCTTTGACAGTGGTGCTGTCAGAAGGAAAGGAAAGACAGGACTGAGAGCAAATCTGTAAGTTCTGAGCTCCTTGACGAAAAGCATCTCGAACTCCCTCTCCATCAACCTCTTCAGCCTCCACAAGTAAATCACGATATGGCTCCTTCATTAGCCTGCTGCTCACAGTTTTAACAAAAGGGTCTCTACTCAGAGCATCCGCCACTATGTTTTTGGTCCCTGCTATATGCTTCAGCTCAAAGGTGTAAGCTGCCAGTTTGGACACCCAACGTTGTTCACAAGCGCTGAGTTTCGCCTTGGACATAACATACGTGAGCGGACTGTTGTCTGTCCAGACTGTGAATGTTTGACCTTTTAACCAATGGCTAAATTTCTCGCATACGCTCCATTTGAGTGCCAGAAACTCGAGCTTATGAACTGGGTAGTTCCTCTGTGATTTACTCAGAGTCCTGCTAGCGAATGCGATTGGGCGAGCTCGGTCTTCGCCTGCAGGCACTTGGGATAATATGGCTCCCAAACCGTCCAGTGAAGCATCAATTGCAAGAATTAGAGGTCGAGTGAAGTCAGGGTGTGCTAAAACCAGAAACTCCATTTCTATCAATAATGTGACCCAGAAACTTTACAGAGGTTCTCAGTAGGTGGCATTTCTTAGGGCTCAGCTTAAGATTGTACTTCCTCAAACGATTGAACACGACCTCTAACCTTTCTAAGGCTTCCTGCTCATTTGGAGCGAACACCAACAGGTCGTCAAGATAACATAATAAGCTGCTGAAGTTTAAGTCTCCAAAGATGCTTACCATCATCTGCATAAAGGAGGCTGGGCTGTTGCATAGCCCTTGCGGCATCCTATTATACTCGTGCAGCCCTACAGGAGTTGTGAACGCAGTGTATTTCTTGTCCTCTTCAGCCATGGGTATGTAATAGAATCCTGAAGTCAGGTCCATGGTGCTGAAGAGTGTGTTCCCGCCCAGAGCAGCTAAGCAGTCAGACTGGTGTGGAAGTGGGTGTGCATCCTTTATCGTTCGAGCATTTAACCATCTGAAGTCTGTGCATATCCTCAGACTGCCATCCTTTTTCCACACTAGGACTAACGGGGAAGCATACTCGCTTACGGACTTCCTTATTATCCCTTGTTCTTCCATCTGGGACAAAACTTGCCGCAACTTTTGGTAGTGCGCTGGCAGCACTCTGCGATAAGGGAGTCTGAATGGACGCTCATCCATTAGTCGAATGCGGTGAACAAACCCTTTTACTTCGCCACAGTCCAACGCATGCTTAGAAAACACATCGTTGTATCTCTCCAGTAACTGCACTAACTTCTCTTTTGACTCATGGCTGATAGAGCAAAACTGGATGTCAAGATCAGCGAGACCAACAGTTTCCAATCTACGTCTGAAATCAGATGATGAATTAGGTGAACGCTGATTCTCCTCTGTAAACACTTCAGCTCGACTCAGCCCTTGGAAAAGTTCGAAATCTTCCACTGCAACACAGGGAAACACATCTGCTATTTTGCGGTTTCTCTTTAGAGTGATTGGCTTGTCAGATAAGTTGGTGACTTTTACAGGGACCCATCGATCACCCCATAATGGCGTGACAAC
Organism: Chanodichthys erythropterus; assembly: GCF_024489055.1. NCBI lineage: Eukaryota > Metazoa > Chordata > Actinopteri > Cypriniformes > Xenocyprididae > Chanodichthys > Chanodichthys erythropterus. The sequence continues at coordinate 25,877,963 of NC_090224.1, read as the reverse complement.
CCGCCCGACCATGATGTCTCGTGTCACAGACCTTGAAGTTGTCGGTTCCACCACAACTGTACTCCCTGGGGACATGGGAACATTTTTCGGCAACTTTCCCCAGACAAGGTGTTCCTGCTTTGCCAAGAGGGTAGACGGTTCCCACCTTGTCTGGCAGCTCTGAACCTTTCCACCGACAAGTGTTGGCCATAACATCTAGGAACTGCTCACATCCTGCCATCGGTTCCACACTGTGATTAGAAACAAGTCTCCAGTAATCACTGCTACCTTTCATGCGATGAGCAAGGAATTTGATCACATTTGTGCCAATGATCAGATCATCCCACTGGCCGGGTACAACAAGAATGGGCACTAGGCAGCTCTCTCCATAAACTTTCAACTCGACCTCATACATACATTTTGGTCTTGTAACCTTGCCACCACATCCTACTAAGATGACTTCTTCTCGAAGTGGTGTAGGTGAGGGCAGTACATTCTCACTTAACATTCTCTTCTCTGCTTTATCACTAAAAGTGCAGGCCATGGAACCTGTATCAAGCATTCCCTTCATCGAAAACACATTATTTAACACTGACTGGTGCATAGAACAAATCGCCGAATGCCTCAATTGCTTGGACATTTTTCGCTATCACAATATCAAAATAAAAGTCTCAAAATAATGAACAGCAGAATCAACATATTACTCAAAGAAAACGGGAATAAATAAATATAAAATACATTTGAAGGATTTTAGTGAAAAGCAATGTGTAACATTCAAATTGTATTTAATTTAAATTGTTACACATGCACATTTTTGACTGAGCATTTTTGCAGCTTGGTTTAAGTAAATGGTTATGAACACATGAGAGAGAGAGAAAGTCTACACAGTACATGAAACTCATTTATTTCAAAAGAACAAGACAAATTCTGCTCTATGTGATATGACCCCTTTAAATTTTCATTTTGGTTTATTTCTTTGTGAAACAAATTTCAGCACAGCTCAAAATATATCAGTCCTTTTTGTTCTTAGAAAACTGATAGATTGTAAGTGTATTCTGAAAACAGTGCCTTATGTCAGACATACTCAAAAATTTATGAAGTCCCCTGTTTAAAAACTCAGGGACCAGCACTTAAACCCTGTGTCAAGCCTACGAAAATATGTATCACTCCTCTCTCACTACACATACCGTTACCTAACCCACTCACACACACACTTGTCTCTTCTCAGAACCAGTTGGAACATCCACCCTTACAGTGGAAAAATAAATTGAAGGAGGGAAGGTAGAGGTGTTCAGGGCGAGAGAATGACTGCTGCTTACAGCTGTGGGTTTTACTGGGCAGGAAGTCGAGTGGGATGTCTTCTCTCATGACTAGCATCCACAGGCCTCCATTAGTGGAAGTATAATAACAAAAAAAGTCCACACAGAGATTAAATATTTCATAATACTCTTGATACACACTCACCGTCATACACATGGATTTGCACATTCTGAGGTCCTGTACCTATTTAAGAAACTCACTGTTTCTAAACATCTCACAGTTGTTGCTGTTACTTTTCATCAGGTTAGATATTGATTATTAACCAGTCAATCTAAACCTCACTATTTAAACACTTGTCTCACACATTCTCCATGTTTGTATTTTTTTTTTTTAATTGTGTTTGTAGTTCTGAACCAAATTCTGCTCAGAAACCATCCAGGTATACCTTTGGGACACTCATTTCAACGTGCGACTTGGGACACACTAATACTAATTTTGAACACTCTGAAAATATTGTGAAAATATTGTGAAATATTTTTACAATTTAAAATAGTTGTTTTCTTGATTTTTTTTTTTTTTTCCAAGAAAATTGTCATTAAATACTAAATATTATATAACATTATTATAATTATAACATTGTTACATTTTGTTCAGTGCTAAATTGTCTGATGCATTCAAAGTAAAGTTAAATCATTTTGGCACCACAATTTACTGTTAGGTTTTTCACTTTTTCATCTTGTGGCTATTTTATGGATTATATTTTGGCTAATTATGTTATGTCCAGGAAAATATCACAGTGAGAGCTTTAATTTGATGTGTAATACTTTCATTCACCTGACATGGCACATACCCTTTGGTATTACTGGAACAGCACAGTGCTGCAGATGAAACAAACAGGGAGAGAATTGGGTCTGTGATCCTTAAGAAGCAATGTCAGGAGGCCCATTGATCTGTTGTGCTTCCAGGTTAAGTGTCAAAGTAGAGATTTCAGCATCCTGATCAAAATACTAACCGTTTTTCCCCCTAAAGGCAGCTGGAGGCTACATGCTGGGATGATCAGATTGCATTTGTGCACCATACCTCCCCCACCCTCTTTCCTGATGTAAGAAAACTCAAAAAAACGCATGAATGTTTCCTCTGATTTAAGGTCAACCATAAATAAATAAATAAATAAATAAATAGAAAATTACAAGAAGACAATTTAAATATACAAATATTAAACATATTTAGACACCACATAATTAGACGTGAAAAAGTGAAAATTTTCACCATAAGAGTCCAAGTTTATATACAGTAATATTTGTTTTTTCAGTAACATTTGTTTTTTTAACATTTTCTCTCCAGATTACCCCCAATTGTCATACAAGAAATTTTACAATGTTCCCTTTCAAGGGCATCGAAGATGCTGTGGGAATGCCACAGCTATGTGATTGCGTTGTGAAGCACGTGTGAAATCAGTCCAATGGCATGACGGAACATCATAGACGGGTGACATCATAACCTGGAAACTATAAAGCATACACAAACCAAGCAGAGCTACCTTCAAACGCTCTCTGTTGAAATTGTCTGTCTTATTTGGTGTTGTCTGCTTCTTTATTATTACTCCAATGAAAAAGGTAATAATTTTTATGTGCTTGTCACAAACTTAAAGCACACATTTCACAGGCATAATTACCAAAGTCATAATAAAAAAACAAACATCAAGTCTTTTTTTAACCTGCCTTTCAAAAAGTGCTAAACAAATATTACAGAACAAATTACAGAACACTGTGAACCAATGTAAACAACCTGGTGTGACCAGATTTCTCATGGTGGAATACGGGAGGGGGGTGGGCATATATATATTTATACAACAGTTCTGTCTGGTTCTCGAATCTGATTGGCTGATAGCCATGCGATATTTCAGTGATAACAGCACTCCTACTGCCTTTTCACCGTTTGTATCACTCCGCTTGAAGTAACCGTCATGGCGGCCGATCAAATCAACCGTAATTTTTACAAATACTACTTCTTGTACCACGAACTGTAGTTTTAATAGTTTTTTAGGCGAGAATGTAGTTGTTTAGACCTGAAATATGTGACTCATATTTAATAACAGCGCCTATTTTACGGAGATGCGATCTCGAGTGCATCAGCGGCCGTTCAGTGCTTCTGTAACCGCCGAGAACAGCTTCATCTCGGCCAGTGCCCCGGGTTTTTTGGCTGGCTCTTATAGTGGTTAAACACGAGACATAACGAGTACATAGAACGGGCAATCTTTGGTCTTATTAATCTATTATTTGTTACAGAGCAAGTCGAATTGTGCTATATTAAATTTGATAATAATAAACGTTACGTACATCCTTATATAGCACATTGACTACAACTAGACGGGACATATCAGACTCTTCTCCGCTTCAAATATGTAAAACATTAAACTTTATAAACATATGTTTTTTTTTTTTTTTTTGCAAAACTTTATTTACCTTTGCATTGCACAGAGATGTCCAAACTGTGTGCGCACTTCATTCACGAGGTGAGGCGGATTAATGAGGCTTGATTGACAGTTTGAGGATCCAATGGAGTTAGGAGGTTTTCAGTTCACAAGCTCTTTAAAATCCTTTTCATTCATTAAATATTTGTAAAACCCACATACCAACGTAAATGGTGACCTATTTTTTTTTTTTTTTTAATAACTAGTGCTTTATGTTTGACTGAACTGTACAATTGTGCTTATATGTTGTTCAATAAATATTATTTTATATAAATATGTCCATTAAGTAATATGGATTGAGTGAACATTACATTAACCCTTAGGGGACTAAGCCCTTTTTGGTCCGTTTTCTCTATTTTTACATTTCGGCTTATAAACCATATGTAATGATGATGGACCACCATGTATTTGGTATCAATGGATTCAGAAGACCCTAAGCTACAATAAGCATGCATGCAATATGTTTATAAAGGAAGTATGAGTGAAAAATTGTACAATAAACTAGAGAATTTCAAAAACGAAAATGAGATTTTTCTCATTTATTACTGAAAATCCTACCTCACACAACAATAGTGAAAAGTTTTTGACCCAAAAATATATTTTTCTAACCCTTTTCTTGACAGAAATGGGTTAGTTAATGTTCAATCAACTGTGTAAAGAACAGTTAAATAATTAACTTTATTTACAAACAGTCCTAGGCGTTTTTTTATTTTTGGGACTAAGCCCTTTTTGGTCTGTTTTCTCTATTTTTATATTTGGGCTTATAAATCATATGTAAAGGAGATGGAACACCCTGTGTTTGGTATCTATGGATTCAGAAGACCCTAAGCTACCATAAGCATGCATGTAATGTGTTTAGAAAGGAAGTATGAGTGAAAGAAAATGTACAGTAAACTAGAGAATTTCAAAAACGAAAATTAGATTTTTGTCATTTATTACTGAAAATCACACATCACAGAATATAGAACAAAAATTTTTTTTTTTTTTTCAAACTCTTTGCTTGACAGAAATGTGTTATTGTTTAATCAAATGTGTAAAGAACAATTAAATAATTAACTTTTTTTTACAAACAGCCTAGGCATGCAAGTGAGCAAAGCGAGGCCTCTCCATCGGTGTAAAAGCTGTCTGCTCCAGATTTCTCCTCGTCACTTTCCAGTAATTGTTCCAGAGCTTGTTCTGCCGTAAATCTTTTACTGCTTGCCATTTTAATAAAACAAATCTGTAATAATGCTATATCTCTCTCGAATGTATCTCTTTGTGCTCGCTAATACTCAGATCGCTCTCTGTAACACTCCGATCGCTTTCTGCTTTCTCCACCTGATGCTGATTCTCCGATCGCTTATTGATTACACCCGGCTGCCGGTCTTTTACTATAGGCCAGCGAGCTTTTACAAGGCTACAGCAGAGCTACAGAGTCCTCTGAATGGCTAGAATACATCATGGTAACCTTCCTCTGATTGGGTTAGAAAAATATTCCTCCCAGCGGCAATTTTTACATTGGTTGTTGCGTGTTGAATCTGCCTAACATAATCGTTTTCATTGGCCTGTTTACGCAGTGGTATTGAGCAATAACGGAGGCGCGTTTAATATACAAACTGGATACCGCTGTTTTCAGTGGAATCTGAGGAAGACGGCAAAAAAGCATCTCTCTAGCATTAATAGTTTTTGAGATAACTACACATTTGTAAAAGTATGCCATTTTGCCAATCCGTCCCTCAAGGCATAATACGCCATTAGATGGCGGCAACACTTTACAGGAGAATTAGTCAGTGAGTCACAAGAGACTTTTAAATTGAAAGGAACTTTGCAAAAGGAAGTTGTTTTAGCGCTGTGGTGTTATGGATGGAAAATTCCCAAAGCTGAAAAAAAGACAAATTCAAAGATCGCTTACCTCAGCGGACATTCAAACGGACATGTATAAAGGATGTAATATTGTGGACATCGACTTGATGAATGAATGTAATGCAATATACCAGACACAGGTAATAGCCTACTCTCTCTCTCTCGCGCGCGCGCTCTCTCTAATACTGTAAAAAATTCAATGTGTTTCAATGAAGCGACTCAACGTTCCTTCGTTACTAGTTCTAAAGTGACATTTTAGAGTTAGCAACGGAGGCTTGGTTCAACTGACAACTTGAGATTTGAAACGTTCCTTCGTTACTAGTTCTGAAGTGACGTTTTAGAATTAGTAATGGAGGCTTGGTCCAACTGTCAAATTGAGATTTGAATCCGTGGCGGAAGGAAGTAGTGCTGCACAAAAGAGGGTTTTAAAGACACTCCGTTGTTGTTCTTATTTATTTACACACTCGTGCCGTCGAACTGTGCCTGCGGCCTCGTGCCTATGGACGAATCACAGCGTGCTGATATACAGCCATATAGCTTGGAATAAGGATGGAATAAATTCACTCAGGGTTGCTTTACTGTATCAGCAGGACGAGCTATGAGATTCTGATTATATACATTTTCTCAAATTGAGCATGAACATATAGTGGGAAAAATTATTAATAAAGCATACATCCATTAAAATAAAATATAAAACACTAATACAGACAATTCACATTAATACAGTGAAAATATGAACTCAAGTAACCATCATTTTACATATTTTATATAAATGAAATGGAGAGAGAAGAACGCAGTCCTTAGATGCCGCAGTTACACAGCAGAGAGCACCTGCGAGACGATACAGCACATGTGCTAAAAGCTAACACTCAGCTGGGGCTAGTATTTTAACACAGAACATGACAAAACTCGATTAAAACACATACCTGGCAAAACAGCACCAAAAGGCTTATCAGCAAACAGCATATAGCACATCGATGTCGCATACAACGTCTTAAATGAAATAAACAGTAGTTTGAAGATTACATTCAGGCCAATTAACACACTCTTCATCATATAGTCACAAATAATACATATTTGACTCGATTACACAACCAGGAGTTGACAGACAAAACAAGCAAACTTTTGTGGTTTATAATTCAAACTTTTGCCTGAAAATGATCCAAATGTAATTATTAAGACAGAGCAAACATTTATGCGACTTACCAGCAGGACGAGCTATGAGATTGATTATAGAGCTCCGCCCCGCAATATCATGTGCACTAACGCGAGTGACGTAACAGCCAATTGAGAGTTTCCCAATTTATGCTGAATTTAACATTCATTATTTTTAAAAACGGTTACATACACCCCCCCTTAAATTCTGCTAAATTGGGCTAGAACCAGCATATGCAACAAATAGAATACACAGTAAAGATTACAGAAAAAAAATAAAACAGATGTGAATATAATAGCTTTACAATACAGTACGTCAGAAAATCATTATTTTCCTAGGAAGTGCGTAAGAATGGAATGGTACTAGGTCCCATACTTAACACAGACTATAGGAGGTGCAGTCTACACACTTCAAGAGGCTACAATTGTATCTCTGCTCTTCAAATTTCAGTGCAATGCAAGAAACTCTTTTCAAAGTTAAACACTTAACATTATAATTGACTCTTAGATATGAATCATTCACACTCTGACATATTAAACAAAAATGTTCCTTAACAACTCAAAGCTAGTTCCTTGAAAAATAACTTGAGCATCACTGCGTGAATCCCTTCTGACAATTTGTTGATTATCAATTTCACATATAAGTTAGTATAAGTGCTTGTGGGCTGTTCGCAAATAACAGGAACATCTCTGTTATCAGGTTCTTGCACACAACTCATTGGGCTTAGATGCAGGTAAACTCTCTGTACTCTGAATAGGTTCAGGAACATGCTCAGTTTCTGGACTGTGCTGATCATTATCAGAACATTCTGAAGGAGTCATCTCATCAGGGATGTCTGAAGCTTCACCACAAGTGGCATCCTGCATAACATCACAGTTTTGCGTCCCATCCATCTGCAGTAACCATTCAGATGTCTTTGAAACAGGATCAGTATCATCAATGAGAGCAGAATCAAGAGCACTGCCACGGGTAGCATCGGTGGAAGCTGATCGAACCGACTGCTCCTCATCATCACCATCCCAGGATAAGAAATTCACTGGAAGTAACAGGTTTATGTGCACCACTCTTTCTTTGCCAGTCTGTACGTCCTTAATCCTGTACACATTAATCTCTGGTCTGACTGATTGTACTTCATACAGAACAGAGTCCCACTTGTCTGCAACTTTCCTCATGCCTTTCTCTCCACGGTTAGCCAGCAAAACTCGATCTCCCACTGCTAAGGGTGAACCTTTGACCTTTCGATTGTAAAGAATGGCATTGCGGTTCTGCACTTTGAGACTGTGCTTCCGGGCAATATCTGCAGCTGTGCTCAGATTTCTTCTCAGCGCAGAGACAAACTCATGATGGCTGACCACCCTATCATCACAAAGGACGTGCTGAAACATGATGTCGATAAGTAGCTTTGGGATACGCCCAAACATAAGATAAAATGGGGCGAACCCGGTTGTTTCATGAACAGTGCAGTTGTAACTGAAGGTTAATGTCCGTAGAAGCTGTGGCCACTTTGCCTTAGATTTGACTGGGAGAGCTCTTATCATGTTCCCCAGAGTCCTGTTAAAACATTCTGCTAAACCATTACCCATAGGGTGGTACGGTGTGGTGTGTGATTTTTGAACACCAGCCATCTCAAGCAGGTTCTTACTGATATTGCTTTCAAAGTTAGCACCCTGGTCTGAATGTATTCGCTTTGGAAATCCGTAAATGCAAAAGAAATCATTCCAAAGGCGACGAGCAACTTGTTTAGCAGACTGGTTTTGACAAGGGAAGACGTGTGCCATCTTAGAGAAATGATCCGTCACTACAAGAACATCAACAACTTTTCCTGAAACCTGTTCAGCACTCCAAAAATCTATACATATGAGCTCCATCGGCTCAGAGGTCCGAATGTGCTCAAGGGGCGCACAAGCATCTGGCTCTGGTGTTTTCCCGACAACACATCTCTGGCAGTTCTTTATGTAAAGCTTCACATCCTTGCTCATCCCTGGCCAAAAGAATCTTTCAGCTGCAAGGGAGAGAGTTCTAGCACACCCCTGGTGTCCGGCGGCATCATGAACACCACAGAGAACATCATGCTTCAGAGAATCAGGCACAACATACTGAAAGAGTTTCCTATTCATCAGCCGATCCTTCTTCACTCTGTACAGCACATGATTACGAATCTTTAGCTTTTTCCAGTGCTTCAAAAGGTTTGTTACAGAGCTAGGTTCCTTTGCTCTCTCACTCCTTAAAGGACGTTTATGTCTGAGAACATAGTTGATGACTCTACCCACTATGTTGTCCTGCTCTTGAAGACTGGCGAGTCTGGAAAACGGGATTGCAACAGATGGATCTTCAACGGGGAGCTGGAGTGACGTTGGACTGGCTACGGGCAAAGGACTAACTCCACCATCGCAGTGAGCACCTAGGGCAGCAGAAACTTCAGCAGCATCAAAGGATCTGGGACATGAGTCATTTATATCATCCTGCAGCTCATTCTCAGTTTCACCTCCACTGGCAGCTTGCACATTCTGACAGTTGTTAGTGACACGAAAGGCATCTTGCACAGTACCGGTAACAACACCACTGACTTCATCCAAGAGAGAAACGTATGGTTCTTTCAACAGACGATGGCTGACACAAGACTTAACAAAGGGCTCTCTGCTCAATGCATCTGCAACAACGTTCTTTGTGCCTGGCACATACTTCAGGTCAAAGTCGTATGCAGCGAGCTTCGCCACCCATCGCTGTTCACACGCATCCAATCTGGGTTTGGTTAGAATATAGGTCAAAGGGTTATTATCAGACCATGCTGTGAAATGTCTCCCTTTTAGCCAGTGGCTAAACTTATCACAAATAGCCCACTTTAAAGCCAGAAATTCAAGTCTGTGTGCTGGGTAGTTCATCTGAGACTTCGAGAGTGTTTTGCTTGCAAAAGCAACTGGACGTGCAATTTTCTCATCAGGGGGTACCTGAGATAACACAGCTCCTATGCCAAATGAAGCATCAACAGAGAGAATGAAAGAATGACTGAAATCTGGGTGAGCGAGAGTCACACTGTGCAGAAGTTCTTGCTTTAAGATTTCGAAAGCGTTTTGGCACTCACTAGTCCAATCATCAGGTGAAAGCTTCACAACACTGAGTTGCTTCCACAAACGACCACACTTCCTCTGAACTTTATTCTGTGATCGATCTGACAGGAGACTGAACAGAGGTTTTGCCTTAGAAGCACAATCCTGAATGAAGTGCTGGTAGTATAAGATCATACCCAGGAAAGATCTGATCTTCTTTTGAGAAGGGGTTATACCATCAGCTTCCATGAGATCGACGGTCTGGATGTCATTGATGACCTTAACTTTTTCTGGGTCAGTCTGAACACCATGCTCTGTGACAATGTGTCCCAAGAACTTAACAGATCTCCTGAGGAACATGCACTTCTTTGGAGCTAACTTTAAGTTGAGTTTAGACAGGCGTGAGAAAACCAGCTCTAGTCTGTGAAGAGCTACCTGCTCGCTTGGAGCGAAAACCATCAAATCATCCAAGTAGCAAAGAAGGCTAATGAAATTTTCATCACCGAAGATGGACATCATCATCCTCATAAAGGTTGCTGGACTGTTGGTTAAACCCTGAGGTAGACGATTGTATTCATGAAGACCAAAAGGAGAGGAAAAAGCAGTGTACTTCTTATGCTCTTCAAACAAGGGAACATTATAAAAGCCAGAAGTTAAGTCCATAGTCGAAAAGAAAACGTTGCCTCCCAGGGCTGCAAGTGCATCAGCTTGGTGCGGGAGTGGGTGGGCATCCTTTACCGTCTTCGCATTCAGCCATCTAAAATCTGTACAAATACGAAAGTCGCCATTCTTTTTCCACACCAAAACTAACGGAGATGCATATTCACTCTGGGACTTCCTTAGAATGCCCTTCACTTCCATCTCATTCAAGACAGTACGCAGCTTTTCATAGTGGTAGGGGGCTACACATCGATAAGGGAGTTGAAATGGCTTCTCGTCCATCAAATGAATTTTGTGGACAAAGTCGATGGCTTCCCCACAGTCCATCTTTCCACGTGAGAAAGTCGACTCATACTTCTCAATGAGATTCAGAAGTCTATCCTTCCACTCATCTGAGACTTCACAAGCATCCAAATCCAGATCCTGCAGTCCTAACTTATTCAGAGCGTTTGTTCTCTCATCACTGGTCCGCACAGGACTCGCTGGACTCACAGCACACTGAACATTACTTTTGAGGGACTCAGGAGTAGACAACTCTTCAACAGCTATACAAGTGAAAACATCCACGATTTTTGTATTCTTCTTTAGAACAATTACTTTGTCTGTAGGGTTCATTATTTTGAACGGCACCCATCTACTGCCCCACATAGGTGTGATGACTCTCCCTATGATCACATTTCTTGGACGGCATTTACACAGGGTTGGTTCAACAATGACTGTGCTCCCCACAGAAACAGCTGTTGACTCAGGAAGCTGAGCCCAAGCAAGGTGCTCATGGTGTGGTTCTAAAGTTATCTTCTCCTTCAACTTAGCTGTGCCCACCTTGTCAGGCATGTCTTCTCCCTTCCATCGTTCCACATTCGAAAGTAGAGAAAAGAACTGGTGACATTCAACATCATCCGAGTTAGCTGGGCTGGACACAAGTCTCCAGTATCCCTCAGTTTCCTTCATTTTTTGAATCAGCCACTTGATAGCGTTGCTACCGAGGATCAAATCGTCGGTCTGACCTGTAACGACTAAAACTGGAACAACCATCTTGCAGGCATAAACTGAGAGTTCAAGTTCATACATCACTTTTGGAGTAACACGCTGTCCACCACAGCCAATTATGACAACATCGTTGGCAGGGAGCTTTTGTAAATCAGGCTTGTGCTGCAATAAGCGATGTTCAGCAGCTTCACTTAACGGGCATGCCATGGAGCCGCTGTCAACCATAGCTTTCAGTTGAAGATCGCCCCATACTGTTGCAGGTGTGTAAAACAGACTATCAATTCTCTGTACTCTGTGCATGTTCTGAAAGATGACAGTTTTTCCTGCAGGCTCAACAGAATTAGAAAGACTATAAACTGAGGTAGGATCATTCATACAACACTGGTTTGGAGGAATATTCTCATGATCTACACTGTCCTCCCTTGAGTGTAGATCTTCTAGTTTCCCAGCCCTTGAGAAGACGGAGACTTCACTCTCTCAAGACAAACAAAGCGTGAGTGGTCAGGAGAGTGACACTGGAAGCACAACTTTTTGTCACAACAATGCGTGAGGCCAGAATGATTAGGGCTCTGTAACGTCTGGATGGATCCGTTCAGAGTCAATAAACTTTGGAGTTTCCAGAACGCTTTTAATCTGATGAACTTTGTTTCTTAATCACTAAATCGGCTCCGAACAGTCTACTAAAGATGAGCCCACTTGACACCTTTGTTGCCCTCCGAGGTAACACAGCAGGCCCAATTTCCTTGCTCTTAGGACATCAAAGGGGCCCCTCATGTGGACTACGGGCCAGATCCACATTCCAGCACCCACACACACTGGCACACACAAAAACACACACACAGACACACATACAGAAACACACAAACATACACTTTTAACTGTATATATATATATAAACTACCACTATGCTAAAATATATATTTCATATATTTTAGGGCCTATGCATGTTTCCTAGTGTTTAAATGAGTGTATTTGTGCTAGTGTGCATTTTAACGATATAATTTTGTCTGTAAACCATAACTTCTCTCCTATGCCTTTCTGATCTGTCGAGTTTGGTCTCTCCGTAAAGCTCCGGACTCGAGCTATTTACTGAGGTGGGTCACATGGCTGACATATGCATTTTTCTATGTGTTTAATGATACTGTGAAGAAAGCACTCGATCTCGAAATCCGGTCTGATGACCATTAAGTATGCAAATTCATCTAGGAGACCAAACCAAGGAACTTTGCCCGCCAAATAGTGCTGCGCATCTATTGGCCGCTACAATTCAGGTGTGTTAGTTTGGGTTTCCATAAAAACAACGACACACACCTTTTCTTTGTTCTCCCGGTGACCTCCCGATCGTCTTGTGCACGTCTCTCCGGACGCCTCAGGTGACCGCGCTTCCCAACCACGCGCGCAGCTCGGGAGGACCACTTCCTTCCTTCCTTCCTTCCTTCCTTCCTTTCTCTCTCTCTCTCTCTCTCTTCGGTTAAGTTACTTAAGTTTAAACCTCTTTTGAAAACCCCGCCGGAGAAACCCTCTCGGAAAGGACCAAGCCAAGCGCGTTGAAACTGCTACTCACGGACTTGAACCAATAAGCAAGTATTATCATTTACCTTAAATTTGTCTAAACTGATTTCTGTGCTGGCTCTCTCAAAAAGGTTTAACTGTGTAATTTGCCATTCTTTGATCATCTTTCTTTCCCTGTCTTTTCTTCATTTTCATTCTCGTGTATATATATGTGTATTCTTGTATATATATTTAGATGTATAACCTCTGTATTTGTAGTTTGCATATATTAAAACGTTATTCACGCTCGATTGTTCTGTTTGTTCTTTCAGCTGAAAACCAAGTCACTTTAACGTTTTTCGATCGCTTTATGCTTTGATGCAAGTTATTTTCACGGCCAGAGAATAACTCTGTTTATAATATTCTGTGAGGGACTTAGTTTGCTGGACAAACGAACAGTTTCTCTAAATAATTATTAAACCAGAACTAATCATATATGTAATTGATTATAATTTGTTGTAATTGATTCAAAATATATGTTTAATTCCCCGTTGGGTCGATATATGAATCATAATTTATTCATAATCTTATGAATTATTATATTCATATTTCATCCATAAATTGATTCATAACCGCTACACAGAATATTACAGCTCGAACAGACAGTGCATGGCAGGTCATTAAGTCCTTTTATTCGAGGCAGACTTACGTTGGGCCTTAAGCGTCGACTTGGCTCTTTGCTGGTGGACTCCTTTAACAGGACTTTTTCCAACAGGCTCATGACACGCTCTAATGCAGAAGCTTCCAAAGATTTAGACTGCTGGACATCAGAAGTAGATGGAAGTGCTGCTGTCGACAGTTCCACTTCAGCTCTGTTCACAGGAATTTTTGTGGGCGCAGCATGACTCACTGCAGATACAAGACTGGTTTCGGAGTGATACTCATTCAAAATATCTTGAACTTCTCGCACAGACCATGCGTCCATTGTTTTAGATCGAAAAGTGATGACAAGCTCTTTACATGGGCAGTGTCTGATGAACATGCGGGTTACCTCTGTACCTGGACGGTCCAACACTTTACCCTGTTCTTTCAAACGTTCTGCAGCGACGTCAACTGCGCGGTTTAACCTGAGCCAGTACTCGTAAGCATCCTCATCTGGTCTGGGTAAGGTGGTATAGAAGTCAACCAGCGGGAGAGGAGAGCAGGGAGCTGCCTCAAAGTGTTTCCTGAGAATACTGAAGATAGCATCAGGGTTATGCACAATGTCAATGTCACTGTTTCTAATGCCAAACTTGACCACATCTCTTGCTTTGCCTCTTAGATGGATCAAAATTTCCTCTGCTTGTTGCTCTTTTTTCAAGTTATTACATTTAATGTAATCTCTCATGACATCAATCCATTCACTTAAGTCAACAGTATCAGAAACTTCACCTCTGAAGCTATGTGGTTCTTTCACATTTCTGGAAATTGACAACTGGCTTTGTAATAAGTCTAGCATTTGTGAAGCTGTTCCATCTGCTGTCTCATTTTTGGAGGAACTACATACTGAAGTTGTGTCAACTGTATGTGTGGGGCTCAGTCTGGTGACTATACTGTCAGCAATTTGCTGACCGACTTGGCTGATTATGTCTGTCATCGCAGTGATTACATCTGGGGGCTGTGTGTTAGGGAATGTGGTGGAAGAAAACACACCTTGATGTACTACTGAAACATCTGATTCATGACTAGTGGATGGGCCCTCACAAACTAATGGATCTGAATTGGAAGCATGACTGTCTATGAGCACATGCGCTTCACTCTGGGTATTGGGCACACTGAACTGTAATGACTGTGGTACTTTCAATAAACCCCATCCTCTACCTTTACTTCCACAGATTGCAGTGTTATAGTCATCAAAACCACTCATAATGAATCTCAGTAAACAAACAATGAATAAAATAGGAGAGAAAAAATAAATAAAATTCTAGAAAGTGCTGTTGAAAAACTGTCCTTAGTAAATGTCTCTAATTCTCAAATTCTCAAAGTCTCTCAGTGAATAATTAAAAAAAATTAATAAAGTTCCTTTTGTCTTCTTTAAAAAAAAAAATCAGTTTCTGTACAAGATTGTGTCCACCTGACTCAAGCAAAAACTTTAAGATGAACCCTCGGCCGCTTCAGACATCATCTTGATTGAAGAAACAACGAGTCACGGCACCAATGTGACTGTGTGTGTGATGGATGGAATAAATTCACTCAAGGTTGCTTTACTGTATCAGCAGGACGAGCTATGAGATTCTGATTATATACATTTTCTCAAATTGAGCGTGAACATAAATGTGAAAAATTATTAATAAAGCATACATCCATTAAAATAAAATATAAAACACTAATACAGCACGTGCGAGACGATACAGCACATGTGCTAAAAGCTAACACTCAGCTGGGGCTAGTATTTTAACACAGAACATGACAAAACTCGATTAAAACACATACCTGGGAAAACAGCACCAAAAGGCTTATCAGCAAACAGCATATAGCACATCGATGTCGCATACAACGTCTTAAATGAAATAAACAGTAGTTTGAAGATTACATTCAGGCCAATTAACACACTCTTCATCATATAGTCACAAATAATACATATTTGACTCGATTACACAACCAGGAGTTGACAGACAAAACAAGCAAACTTTTGTGAGGTTTATAATTCAAACTTTTGCCTGAAAATGATCCAAATGTAATTATTAAGACAGAGTAAACATTTATGTGACTTACCAGCAGGACGAGCTATGAGATTCTGATTATAGAGCTCCGCCCCGCAATATCATGTGCACTAACGCGAGTGACGTAACAGTCAATTGAGAGTTTCCCAATTTATGCTTAATTTAACATACATTATTTTTAAACACGTTACCTATATATATATATATATATATATATATATATATATATATATATATATATATATATATATATATATATAAATTTTAATTAATTTAATTAATTTATATTAATTTAACATCTTTTGTTGTTTTATGAACAATAATGACAGACAAAATATTGAATTAGGCTACTGTCATTTTAAGACCGAATCAATGGATATAATATAGGCCTACTGGCGGTCACCGTGATTTTGCCAAGTACGACATGTTCCTGAATCAACATACTTTGTTGATCCTGGGACAACATTCCCGTCCGAAAATGTAGTCTTAACCCTATTCCTATCCCTAAAATCAGAGGGGAAAGATAAGTGAATAACACTGATGTAGAAGCACCTAACCCTGGTTGCAAGGCTAAACATGGGACGGTTTGTTGAGGAACTGTGCCACTGGCTGTCAGGTCGACGAGGCCTTCACAGTGGATGATCTAGTTGACTCAATCTCTGCTGACACTTCATGGCTGCGTTGTGGTCGTGTCAAGGCGCAGGTCCTCGATTTCACCTGGATACGGTCCGGATACGGCTGACTATGGTAAACCTTGGGATAAAAAGGGAGACTAATATTAGCGTATATCCTTTAACGGATTTGAAAATATAAATTGATAATGTGTTATGTGTATGCCAGGTTAAAGAGATGCGTTTTTAGTCTAGATTTCAACTGACAGAGTGTGTCTGCTTCCCGAACAATGTGAGGAAGATTGTTCCAGAGTTTAGGTGCCAAATAGAGGAAGGATCTACCGCCTGCAGTTGATTTTGATATTCTAGGTATTGTCAGCTGGCCTGAATTTTGAGATCGCAATTTACAACACAACATAATCCAAATATACATAACAAAGGCCAAAAAGACACAATATTGAGCACACTGATCTAAAGACAGAGACTTGAACAGTTACCCCAGTTACCCCCCACCCCCCGAAGGGCGCCCTCATGCAGAAAGTCCAAATATGCCTCACAGAAGTAAAATAATGTAACAAGAGTCCACTGGGGGCGAGTGTAGTGAGAACCCAAGTGCAGTTTATTGTATGAAAGTGAACAAACAAAGTAGCCAGTTGACTTGAACTTGAACGGACTTGAACTTGAGCAGACTTGAACTTGAGCAGACTTGACTTAATGACTCACAGACAGCAGGTTATATTTACAATACACGACAAAGGAACATGGGGAAGACAATGGCTATAAATACAAGAACTAAGAGAAGACATGACTAAGACAACCAATGGGGAAGTGAAACAAGGAACATGAGAACCAATGACAGAACAGAACTCAGAAACACATGACCATGAAAAACCAAAGAGAATATGACACATAGACTAAGGGAGAACATGAGGAGCAAGGGAAGCATGACACAAACTACAAAATAAAAGACATGAAATCAAAAACATGAACACAAAACCAATACACACGTGACAAATAACATGCCGTTCAAGGATATACCTAACACAACTATCACTGTAGCTAAATAAAAAGAATATAGAAACACTTTGACTTTTTAAATATGAAGACGATAAACACAAGATTGTGAGCATATATGGTTTATTTGTGTTCTTCAAGTCATCTTGGATATTTTCATAAGAATGATCATATTTATTATGCAACTCTAATCAACATAGCATTAATGTATAGAATACTTAATATAGAATACTTGAAAATAATATACTGTCTGCTTCATTCTGTGGTAAGAAGCCAGTTGAAAATTAAATTCAATGAAAATAATTTTGAACACTTATGACATTATGAAGTGAGCGCGTTTTGTTTTTCAAATGCACATTGTGTCACGATCACCTGTGAGAGTGCCCTTCAGCCTCTAGAGGGCACTCCTTCCCGGACTCTCTGTTTCACCCATTTCATGAACTACATTTCCCATACATACTCCTCGGACTAATCACTATTCGTCATTGCACTCAGCTGTTTGTTATTTTGTCATTAGTGTCTGTGTATTTAATCTGAGTTGTTTCTGTCTGTTCTTGTGGTTCATTGTTTGATGTCATCCTTGGACTGTTCCCTGTTTTTTTCCTTGTTCTCCTTTTTTGGTTGGTAGTTTTCTTGTTTCTTGTTTTATTTTTGGACTGTTGTTTGGATGCTGACCCCTGCCTGTACTCTGGATTACACCTTTTGGAATTGCCCTTAATAAAACCCCTTTGCTGCACTTGGATCTTCCTTTTGCCTTTCTGTTCCGTGACAGAATGAACCACCCCTTAAGATCCAGCAGCACGAGGACTATTTTATCAGGCACATGCAGGGAGCGTGTGGCTCTGCTTGGGGCAGTGATGGCGTTACGCCAGGAGGGTGAAGAGGTAGGATGCTTTGCCAAGGTCTTTTGGACGATGGCGGTGGGGCTGAGGTACAACGATGCGGCGCTGAAGGATATCTTTAATGGCTGCATTGACGATCCTCTACCTCGGTGTGAGATGAAGGGATTACAGAACTTGGATTTCTGGAGATTCGCCACCTATCTTCGCTACCGGGTAGATGGGGCCTCACCAAGTCAACCAGGCAGTGTGCATGCCCCTGACCATGAATCCGTCCCTGAAGTCACCGGGGAGGTGGGCACTGAACCTCAGCGTCACCCCGGTAAAGCGAGGAGGAAGAGAAGGAAGGTTTCCTTCGGACGTCAGGGTCCAGAGCCCACTGCAGCCAGCGAGTCCACTCCAGAGCCCGCTCCAGCCAGGGAGTCCGCTCCAGAACCCGCTCCAGCCAGCGAGTCCGCTCCAGAGCCCGCTCCAGCCAGGGAGTCCGCTCCAGAGCCCGCTCCAGCCAGGGAGTCCGCTCCAGAGCCCGCTCCAGCCAGTGAGTCCGCTCCAGAGCCCGCTCCAGCCAGTGAGTCCGCTCCAGAGCCCGCTCCAGCCAGTGAGTCCGCTCCAGAGCCCGCTCCAGCCAATGAGTCCGCTCCAGAGCCCGCTCCAGCCAGTGAGTCCGCTCCAGAGCCCGCTCCAGCCAGTGAGTCCGCTCCAGAGCCCGCTCCAGCCAGTGAGTCCACTCCAGAGCCCGCTCCAGCCAGTGAGTCCGCTCCAGAGCCCGCTCCAGCCAGTGAGTCCGCTCCAGCCAGTGAGTCCGCTCCAGCCAGTGAGTCCGCTCCAGCCAGTGAGTCCGCTCCAGAGCCCGTTCCAGCTAGCGAATCCGCTCCAGAGCCCGCTCCAGCCAGTGAGTCCATTTTGGGTGAGCCACCGCCTCACCCTCATAGGCGGAGGAGAAGGAGGAAGAGGGCTTCCTCTGTCCTACAAGGCCTGGAGACCACTCTAGGGGTTGTTCGTGGGTTCTCCAAGCGCCTTGCCCTGCCGGCGCCAACGAAGCACCTCGCCCTGCCGGCGCCAACGAAGCGCCTCGCCCTGCCGGCGCCGCCCAGACCTTCTGCCCTGCCGCCGCCGCCGCCCAGACCCTCAGCCCTGCCGCCGTCATCCAAGCCTTCTGTCTTGCCGCCACTGCCCGGGCCGTCCGAGCCGCTGGAACCAGCCTGGTCGGTTCCTCCAGCGCCGCCCTGGAAATCAGTCAGGACTCCAGTCCTGCCAGTATCCGCCTGGTCAGTTCCTCCGGCACCACCCTGGCAATCAGCCAGGACTCCAGACCCACTGGAACCAGCCTGGTCAGTTCCTCCAGCACCACCCTGGCAATCAGCCAGGACTCCAAGCCTGCCAGCGCCCGCCTGGTCAGTTCCTCCAGCACCGCCCTGGTGTTCAGTGAGGTACCCGGGATCTGGCCCACCATCCCTCCCCCTGATCCTCCTCCGGTCCACCTCCCTTCTGAGTTTTTTTGTGTTTTTGTTTGTTGTCTGGTGGAGCGTCTGGTAGCCGCTCCTTTGAGGGGGGGTAATGTCACGATCACCTGTAAGAAGCCAGTTGAAAATTAAATTCAATGAAAATAATTTTGAACACTTATGACATTATGAAGTGAGCGCGTTTTGTTTTTCAAATGCACATTGTGTCACGATCACCTGTGAGAGTGCCCTTCAGCCTCTAGAGGGCACTCCTTCCCGGACTCTCTGTTTCACCCATTTCATGAACTACATTTCCCATACATACTCCTCGGACTAATCACTATTCGTCATTGCACTCAGCTGTTTGTTATTTTGTCATTAGTGTCTGTGTATTTAATCTGAGTTGTTTCTGTCTGTTCTTGTGGTTCATTGTTTGATGTCATCCTTGGACTGTTCCCTGTTTTTTTCCTTGTTCTCCTTTTTTGGTTGGTAGTTTTCTTGTTTCTTGTTTTATTTTTGGACTGTTGTTTGGATGCTGACCCCTGCCTGTACTCTGGATTACACCTTTTGGAATTGCCCTTAATAAAACCCCTTTGCTGCACTTGGATCTTCCTTTTGCCTTTCTGTTCCGTGACAGAATGAACCACCCCTTAAGATCCAGCAGCACGAGGACTATTTTATCAGGCACATGCAGGGAGCGTGTGGCTCTGCTTGGGGCAGTGATGGCGTTACGCCAGGAGGGTGAAGAGGTAGGATGCTTTGCCAAGGTCTTTTGGACGATGGCGGTGGGGCTGAGGTACAACGATGCGGCGCTGAAGGATATCTTTAATGGCTGCATTGATGATCCTCTACCTCGGTGTGAGATGAAGGGATTACAGAACTTGGATTTCTGGAGATTCGCCGCCTATCTTCGCTACCGGGTAGATGGGGCCTCACCAAGTCAACCAGGCAGTGTGCATGCCCCTGACCATGAATCCGTCCCTGAAGTCACCGGGGAGGTGGGCACTGAACCTCAGCGTCACCCCGGTAAAGCGAGGAGGAAGAGAAGGAAGGTTTCCTTTGGACGTCAGGGTCCAGAGCCCACTGCAGCCAGCGAGTCCACTCCAGAGCCCGCTCCAGCCAGCGAGTCCGCTCCAGAGCCCGCTCCAGCCAGCGAGTCCGCTCCAGAGCCCGCTCCAGCCAGGGAGTCCGCTCCAGAGCCCGCTCCAGCCAGGGAGTCCGCTCCAGAGCCCGCTCCAGCCAGGGAGTCCGCTCCAGAGCCCGCTCCAGCCAGGGAGTCCGCTCCAGAGCCCGCTCCAGCCAGGGAGTCCGCTCCAGAGCCCGCTCCAGCCAGGGAGTCCGCTCCAGAGCCCGCTCCAGCCAGGGAGTCCGCTCCAGAGCCCGCTCCAGCCAGGGAGTCCGCTCCAGAGCCCGCTCCAGCCAGTGAGTCCGCTCCAGAGCCCGCTCCAGCCAGTGAGTCCGCTCCAGAGCCCGCTCCAGCCAGTGAGTCCGCTCCAGCCAGTGAGTCCGCTCCAGCCAGTGAGTCCGCTCCAGAGCCCGTTCCAGCTAGCGAATCCGCTCCAGAGTCCGCTCCAGCCAGTGAGTCCATTTTGGGTGAGCCACCGCCTCACCCTCATAGGCGGAGGAGAAGGAGGAAGAGGGCTTCCTCTGTCCTACAAGGCCTGGAGACCACTCTAGGGGTTGTTCGTGGGTTCTCCAAGCGCCTTGCCCTGCCGGCGCCAACGAAGCGCCTCGCCCTGCCGGCGCCAACGAAGCGCCTCGCCCTGCCGGCGCCACCCAGACCTTCTGCCCTGCCGCCGCCGCCGCCCAGACCCTCAGCCCTGCCGCCGTCATCCAAGCCTTCTGTCTTGCCGCCACTGCCCGGGCCGTCCGAGCCGCTGGAACCAGCCTGGTCGGTTCCTCCAGCGCCGCCCTGGAAATCAGTCAGGACTCCAGTCCTGCCAGTATCCGCCTGGTCAGTTCCTCCGGCACCACCCTGGCAATCAGCCAGGACTCCAGACCCACTGGAACCAGCCTGGTCAGTTCCTCCAGCACCACCCTGGCAATCAGCCAGGACTCCAAGCCTGCCAGCGCCCGCCTGGTCAGTTCCTCCAGCACCGCCCTGGTGTTCAGTGAGGTACCCGGGATCTGGCCCACCATCCCTCCCCCTGATCCTCCTCCGGTCCACCTCCCTTCTGAGTTTTTTTGTGTTTTTGTTTGTTGTCTGGTGGAGCGTCTGGTAGCCGCTCCTTTGAGGGGGGGTAATGTCACGATCACCTGTAAGAAGCCAGTTGAAAATTAAATTCAATGAAAATAATTTTGAACACTTATGACATTATGAAGTGAGCGCGTTTTGTTTTTCAAATGCACATTGTGTCACGATCACCTGTGAGAGTGCCCTTCAGCCTCTAGAGGGCACTCCTTCCCGGACTCTGTTTCACCCATTTCATGAACTACATTTCCCATACATACTCCTCGGACTAATCACTATTCGTCATTGCACTCAGCTGTTTGTTATTTTGTCATTAGTGTCTGTGTATTTAATCTGAGTTGTTTCTGTCTGTTCTTGTGGTTCATTGTTTGATGTCATCCTTGGTCTGTTCCCTGTTTTTTTCCTTGTTCTCCTTTTTTGGTTGGTAGTTTTCTCGTTTCTTGTTTTATTTTTGGACTGTTGTTTGGATGCTGGCCCCTGCCTGTACTCTGGATTACGCCTTTTGGAATTGCCCTTAATAAAACCCCTTTGCTGCACTTGGATCTTCCTTTTGCCTTTCTGTTCCGTGACACATTGTAAGCGAATCAAACTCACAGCACTTAGATAGACCATTTACTCTATGAAACATTGTTTTGTACGTTTGAGCAGATATTCACAAACATGGTATTTCACAGTAAACACTGTGAAAACATTCTAACATGTTGCAGTTTATGTAACAATAAAACATTAACTAATGTAAGTGGAAATAAATGACTTATTTCTGCCAGATATCAATCGTGTTCTTCTTCTGAGATAAATTCAAGGTAAACTCAACTTGATGAAAAGCAGAGGAATGATGAAGCTCATGCTTGATTTTGAGGTGATGGGGCGTTTACAGGTTTGCGTGCCTTGCACATGGACGATTTGTGTGTCCGATGCTTTGCTGCTCATGGGTTTGGACACATGGTCCCACTTTATATTAAGTGGCCTTAACTACTATGTACTTGCATCAAAAAATAAGTACAATGTACTTATTTGGTTCAGAT
Source organism: Chanodichthys erythropterus (assembly GCF_024489055.1). Classification (NCBI taxonomy): domain Eukaryota; kingdom Metazoa; phylum Chordata; class Actinopteri; order Cypriniformes; family Xenocyprididae; genus Chanodichthys; species Chanodichthys erythropterus. Next base: position 25,855,241 of record NC_090224.1, on the reverse strand, counting down.
TGAATTGCAAAACACTTTTGCTGCTATTGAGGTGGGGTACGGGTAAGGTTAGGGACAGGTTTGGTGGTATGGGTAGGTTTAAGGGTAGGGGTAAGGTGTAAGGGAAGGTCAACAGTGTAATTATAAATGTAATTACAGAAATTAGTTACAGATGTAATTACATGCAGATGTTTTTAAAATATAAGTACAATGTAGAAACATGTATGTACACAATAAGTGCATTGTATAAAATGATTAATTTAAATGTAAGTACATAGTAGTTAAGGCCACTTAATATAAAGTGGGTCCGGACACATTATAGACAAATTACTCTGCCGTTTGCTGTTCACGTGAGACATCGGCCACCCATTTCTTCATTCAACGCAGAAGATATTGATTACAACTTCAGCATCATCGGACTGAACAATCAAGAATTTCTCCTGAGCCTTCAGATCTGGAAGCTCTTCAACAGCTAAGGCATTTCCAAGTATTGCACATTTGAATACTAAACGGCGATTTGTTAAGTTTAACCCCTTTGTTAACAAAGGTACTTTATAATGAGAAACTAATGGTTCTTCCAGCTCATTAAATGACCCTTTTCATAGCTCCTGTGCCCTGTTATGCTACAGTTCACATTCATTTCCACTCACTCATTTCCTATGTATACGTGATTCATATGTCTGTGTGTGTTTAGTCATGTTTATTGTGTTTAGTGTTCATTCATATGTTAGTTGTGTGTTCATGATTTAGTTAAATAAAACTTGTGTGCACATTCTTGCGAGTTGATTCTGATCTGCTTATTAACCCGTGTCACTGATAATGACTAAAATCACAGATACATGCTAAGAAAGAGTTATGTTTTTCTGAGGCCACAGAAAGTATCCTTTCTGAAGAGTTGATAGACGATCAATACTGTTGAGTGTTCGCTGGCCGAACAGATTCATTGACTGTAATATTAATTCAGCTACATCAAATTAATTTGATTAACTGATTCGATAACGTGTTATGATTAATTATTCATATTTCCCTTTTGAGCTAATTTGCTACACTTAACAGTTTTGAATGATGTATAACACTTACAGTGGGAACGGAAAGTATTCAGACCCCCTTAAATTTTTCACTCTTTGTTATATTGCAGCCATTTGCTAAAATCATTTAAGTTCATTTTTTTCCTCATTATTGTACACACAGCACCCCATATTGACAGAAAAACACAGAATTGTTGAAATTTTTGCAGATTTATTAAAAAAGAAAAACTGAAATATCACATGGTCCTAAGTATTCAGACCCTTTGCTCAGTATTTAGTAGAAGCACCCTTTTGATCCAATACAGCCATGAGTCTTTTTGGGAAAGATGCAAGTTTTTCACACCTGGATTTGGGGATCCTCTACCATTCCTCCTTGCAGATCCTCTCTAGTTCTGTCAGGTTGGATGGTAAACATTGGTGGACAGCCATTTTTAGGTCTCTCCAGAGATGATCAATTGGGTTTAAGTCAGTGCTCTGGCTGGGCCATTCAAGAACAGTCATGGAGTTGTTGTGAAGCCACTCCATTATTTTAGCTGTGTGCTTAGGGTCATTGTCTTGTTGGAAGGTAAACCTTCGGCCCAGTCTGAGGTCCTGAGCACTCTGGAGAAGGTTTTCGTCCAGGATATCCCTGTACTTGGCCGCATTCATCTTTCCCTCGATTGCAACCAGTCGCCCTGTCCCTGCAGCTGAAAAACACCCCCACAGCATGATGCTGCCACCACCATGCTACACTGTTGGGACTGTATTGGACAGGTGATGAGCAGTGCCTGGTTTTCTCCACACATACCGCTTAGACTTAAGGCCAAAAAGTTCTATCTTGGTCTCATCAGACCAAAGAATCTTATTTCTCACCATCTTGGCAAACTTCATACGGGCTTTCATGTGTCTTGCACTGAGGAGAGGCTTCCATCGTGCCACTCTGTCATAAAGCTCCGACTGGTGGAGGGCTGCAGTGATGGTTGACTTTCTACAACTTTCTCCCATCTCCCGACTGCATCTCTGGAGCTCAGCCACAATGATCTTTCAGTTCTTCTTTACCTCTCTCACCAAGACTCTTCTCCCCCGATAGCTCAGTTTGGCCGGACGGACAGCTTTTCTTTTTTAATAAATCTGCAAAAATGTCAACAAATCTGTGTTTTTCTGTCAATATGGGGTGCTGTGTGTACATTAATGAGGAAAAAAAATGAACTTAAATGATTTTAGCAAATGGCTGCAATATAACAAAGAGTGAAAAATTTAAGGGGGTCTGAATACTTTCCGTACCCACTGTATCTGTATGACCAAAATCTACGGAGTATTTTGAGTCTCTTTCGCATCGATAAGAAAAAAGCAAGGTAGTATCGCCGGTGTGACCACCGACCCCAGGGAGTTAAACACTCACAGCACTTAGACCATTTACTCTATGAAACATTGTTTTCTACATTTGAGCAGATATTCATGAACATGGTATTTCACAGTAAACACTGTGAAAACATTCTAACATGTTACAGTTTATGTAACAATAACACATTAACTATTGTAAGTGGAAATAAAGGACTTATCTCTGCCCGATATCAATCGTGTTCTTCTTCTGAGAGCCTCACTCCTCTGTAAAGGCAGTAGTCAAGGAGGCTCACAGAGAACCTAACAAATTGACACTACTGCCTGGCTGAGCTCTTAAGGATGGAGGTCTACTAGAACCAGAAAGTATGACCATATTAGCCCACTTCTGTCAATACTGCATTGGCTCCCTATTAAACATAGTATACAGCTTAAAATCTTGCTAATTACTTACAAAGCATTAAATGGTTTAGCTCCCCAGTATGTGAGCGAGCTCTTAACGCATTATAGTCCTTCATGTCTATTGTGATCTCAAAATTCTGGCCAGTTGATAATACCTAGAATATCAAAATCAATCACAGGTAGTATATCCTTTTCCTATTTACACTCGAGGCTCACAGAGACCCCAACAACTCAGGACTGCTGTCTCAGCTGAGCTCTAGAAAGTAAAAGCCTCAGAAGGATGATACTCAAAGTGAGAGGACACCCCAGAACCTAAACAGCAGCCAAGGAGCCTCACAGAGAGTTTAACAAATTGGCACCACTGCCTGGCTGAGCTCTAAGGACGGAGGCCTCAGCATGACGACTCTCTACAGAGAGAGGATGCCTAACTACTCCCTACATTCAGAACAGCTTACCAAGGATGCTTCGCAAAACCTAACAACACGGACCCCCTATTCTGGCGGAGCTCCTAGGGAGTGGAGGCTTCATAAGAGAACTTTCTATAGTAAGAGGAGGTCTAACGATGCTTCCTTCTGAAAGCAGTGGCCAAGAAGGCTCGCAAGGAGCCCAACAACTCAGCACTACTGCATGCCGAGCTCTGGTGACAGAGGCCTTAGTATGATGACTCTCTAGTCAAGTCAAGTCATCTTCATTTATATAGTGCTTTTCACAATACATATTGTTCCAAAGCAGCTTCACAGTGACAATAGGAAAATTCTTATCGAGCTAAAGTTGTTTTTTGATTGAATCACTTCCGTTGTAAAAATCTTTAATTATTAGTTTAGGGGCTGCTTAAATGACACCTTTCCTACTGAAAACTGAATACCTTTAATACATTCTTGCAATTCATTTACATGTTTAGTCTATAGGTTTGCGTGTTTGAGTGTATGTGCGCAGAAGCTTGGTCTTTTTTCTTTTTTTTTTAAAGTGATATTTGCCAAATTACTGGTCTGCATAATGCAGAAAAATTAGTTGTGTTTGCGGATCTATGCAAACTGGAATACATTTTGATAAGGTTTGGGCTTTCGCAGGGGATAGATTAGTTGAAACGTCAGGGCTGCTTTATCATCATGTGTAGATGCAGGTCCTTCATCTCATCTGGATACGGCCTGAATCTGGCAGGCTGCAGCAATCTTCAGGATAAACAGAGAGAGACTAATATTAGTGTAGACGCCATTCTTCTTATGATGAAGCGAGTACATCAGGTGTTATGGGAATCGTTCCCGGTTCCGTCTGACCTAATCTATCCAGCCTAACAATTTACATGATTTGAATTATAGAAGTAGATGATGGTTTATGTGTATGCAAGTTTAAACAGATGTGTTTTTAGTCTAGACTTAAACTGACAGTGTGTCTGCTTCCCGAACAGTGATAGGAAGACTGTTCTGTTCTAAACTGTAGGTGCTAAATAGGAAAAGGGTCTAACGCCTGCAATTGATTTTGATATTCTGATTTTTCCTGAATTTAGTAGTAGGAAATTACTGGTCATCCAGTTTTTTATATCAGCTATACATTCTGTTAATTTAGCGAATAGGTGATTTTCGTCAGGGCGCGAAGAAATATAGAGCTGAGTATCATCAGCGTAACAATAAAAACTAATGCCATGCTTCCTAATGATATCTCCCAACGGTAGCATGTACAGAGTAAAAAGCAACGGTCCTAGTACTGAGCCTTGCGGTACTCCATATTTAACTTGTGATTGATATGATATCTCATCATTTAATACTACAAACTGATAACGGTCAGATAAGTATGATTCGAACCATGCCAATGCAATTCCACTAATGCCAACATAGTTTTCGAGTATGTTTAGAAGAATATTGTGATTGATAGTGTCAAATGCAGCACTAAGATCCAGTAACACTAATAGAGAGATGATTGAATGAATGTGATGTGATGAAACTGCCTTTTCTAGTATTTTTGACAGAAAAGTGAGATTTGAGATTGGCCTGTAATTGACTAATTCTCTAGGATCAAGTCGTGGTTTTTTAATAAGAGGTTTAATAACAGCCAGCTTAAAGGTTTTTGGTATGTATCCTAGCGATAAAGATGAATTAACAATATTAAGAAGAGGATCTATGACCTCTGGAAGCATCTCTTTCAATAGCTTAGTCCGTATAGGGTCTGACATACATGTGGATGATTTTGATGATTTAACAAGTTTAGACAATTCTTCATCTCCTAAAGCAGTAAATGAGTTGAATTTTTCTTTAGGGACACTACAACCCAGACAGCAGGTGACTCCGTGCCGGATCCGTTTTCAAACCGGCAAATCCGCGTTACAGTCACCTCCGTTTCACTGCTCTAAAACGGATCCAGCCCGGTCCCGGTTTCCATGGGCGGGAACAATAGTCACAAAGCAGATTCGGCCCGTATCCGTGGAAACGAGCGCGCAAATTTTTTTCTGGAGTTTAGAAGAGGAGGCAGACACAGACGGTGCTCGGTCGGTATCCTACTTCAAAAACATCACAAAAGTAAGTCAAACTGTTCTATTAATGAATTAATTTCTTATTAATTATATTGTGTACTCGTTGGCTTAAAGTTTAAACTTAAGGTTTGGAGTTTTTATTGCTTATTAGATCGGTATTGAATCGTAATGTTAGTTAACTCTTATGTTAGCAGAGGGCACGCTAACACGCAGACGATCCAGAGGATTATAATTATAACTGACAAATTTTATCTGCTTTAATTTTCACTGTTAAAGTTTTAACTGCGTGGTAATGCTAGTGATAAGCTAGTGTTAACTTAAGCTAGCTAAGGCCTACCGCAGACCCGTACTTTACAACCAGGGTTCATTTCTTAGTTTATAACATGAACTAACCATTAACATTATATAGTTATTTGTTCATCTTTATTAACGTTAGCTAATAAAATACAGTTGTCCATTGTTCATGTTACTTCACAGTGCATTAACTAATGTTAACAAATATAGAATTTAATGTATTTGTAAATGTTGAAATTAACATTAACAATGATTATAATTATAATACATCATTTATTATAATAAATGATGTAGAAGTGGTTCATTCTTAGTTCATGTCAACTAATGCTAACTAATGATATAGTCTCTTCTCCTAACCAAGGCTGCATTTATTTAATCAAACATACAGTAAAAACAGTAATATTGTGAAATATTATTAACCTGCATTCTATAGTAAAATATAATTTATTCCTGTGATCAAAGCTGAATTTTCAGCATCATTACCCCAGTCTTCAGTGTCACATGATCCTTCAGAAATCATTCTTATATGCTGATTTGATGCTCAAGAAAAATGTATGATTATTATCAGTATTCAAAACAGTTGTTGCTTTATATTTTTGTGGAAAGAATTATATCATTCAAACATTTGTGGTAAGATTAAAAAGAGAAATTAATACTTCATCAAGGATACTTTAAATCGATCAAAAGTGACAGTCAACCCTAAATGACAACATTTATAACAAAAAAAATTCTATTTAGTACATTTTGTAATAAACTTAATTCAATTAATTAACTTAATTAATTAACATTTTCTAATCATCAAAGAATCCTGAAAAAGGTATCACCATTTCCACAAAAATGTTAAGCAGCACAACCATTTTCAACATTGATAATAATTAGAAATTTTGCATGAGCACCAAATCAGCATATTAAATGATTCTGCTAAATTTAAATTATTATTTAAATTCTTTATATACCTGTTTATCCTTTAACTGATCTACATTACACAGATGAGATTTCAATCAGGATTCAGGAGGTTATTAGTCTGGAGGTTGGAGATGTTTACTGCACATATATTTTTTTTTTCTCAACAGGAGCTGTAAGGAATAACCAGTCCTCTACTAGTGCAGCAGATTCTTGCCTTTGACTGTGGCGATGGCCAGAAGGAACGTGCCAAAGCCAAAGAGGCCTTAACTGAGGTAAATTTCAGATAGAACCAGCATAGTGGCGGGTTGTGTTTCATCACCATACCATTACAATAAGCAATAGTAGCTGACTTCATAAAGAAAAAAGGGGCAGTTGAGTTTGTATTGTCACATGTATGCCAAGCCCAGTTGCAGCACATTTATTTTTATAATACTGTACAGTATAATCTCTACATTTAGAGATTATTTTCTGTGGACTGGGCTTGTCTTATCTTTTTAGAAAACATTATACGAAAAGCATTATATTAATATTTTGAAGACACTTCATATTTAGTTCAAATTGTACATGAGAAAAGCATAAGGAGAAATTTACAGATTTTTTACTTGGATACAACGGTGAAAAATGTGTATAGGAGAACAGACTTTTATCACAATTATACATACATGAGTGAATTTTTTTTATTCTGGTAATTTTAAAGGATTAGTTCACTTTAAAATCAAAATTTCCTTATAATTTACTCACCCCCATGTCATCCAAGATGTTCATGTCTTTCTTTCTTCAGTCAAAAAGAAATTAAGGTTTTTGATGAAAACATTCCAGGATTATTCTCCTTATAGTGGACTTCAGTGGTTCCAGACAGACTGTATGTCCCATGCCTTCCCTATTCAACTTACAGAAAAAAACAGAATTGGCGCCACATTCGTTCCGTAAGTAGAATAGGGAAGGTGTAGGACATACAGCGTAAGCTTTTTAAAGAATAAGGAAAGCGGAAACACGTACAAGATGATCATTTGTGTTTATAAAGCATATACATTTTTTTTTTTTTCTTTCGAAAATGACCGATTGTTTCGCTAGATAAGACCCTTATTCCTCGTCTGGTATCGTTTAAAGCTCTTTGAAGCTGCACTGAAACTGTAATTATGACCTTCAACCATTTGGAGTCCATTGAAGTCCACTATATGGAGAATAATCCTGGAATGATTTCATCAAAAACTTTCATTTCTTTTCAACTGAAGAAAGAAGGACATGAACATCTTGGATGACTTGGGGGTGAGTAAATTATCAGGAAAATTTTACTTGAAAGTGAACTAATCCTTTAATTTGTAGCAGTTGTTTAAAGTTGGTGTTCATTTGTGTGATGTAAATAAGTGTCAACAAAATTTCAGCCAAAGCAGAGTGATCAGACCAATAGCACTAGATTTCTTTGGTGTGCTTTAACATAGATTGAGAAGGGGAAATTGAAAGACAAAGTACACAGCCTGTCTGATGTGTCAAAGGCTATGTTCACACTGTCAGTCTAAATATAATTATTGGTGTATCCGATTGGAATCTGATCATGGCATGAGAAAGTGACATAAACCATGCAAAATCTGATCAGATTGGTCAAACTGAAACTGATTTCCAGAAATTACATTTGAATATGATTTCAAACCACATATGAATGTAGCTCAAAGCAGATTAGTAAAAATCACATGTAATTTTGTTTTGTGGTTCACACTTTATGATCACATTCCAATCGGATTTCCACAAAAATCGGATTTGGACTGACAGTCTGAATGAGGCTTACATCTCCACCAATTGTGGAGTCAGAATTGACGACACACAGCAATAGTAGAGGCTCACATAGACGAGCCTCACAACTGTCAGATTCTTGATTTACTGGGACAATTAAATGAATATCTAACAGCTTTCTTCTTTTTTTTCTGCAGATGCCTCATGGGAATTAAACATATGAAGTGGTTTGCAATACCATGGTTTTCCGACCTGTCCTGATTGGTTCTTGATATGTTTATGGTTCATTATATGAAATTATTTTTTGTATGCTTTTTTTCCCCCATTTCTTCTATTTTTTTCTTCTTAAAATATACATTAAGAAAAGTCTTGAGATTGTTTAACTGTTCATGTATCAATGTTTTAAAGGATAGTTCACCGGAAAATGAAAAATTGCTGCTAATTTTCTCACCCTCAAGCCATACATGATGTAGGTGACATTTTTTCTTCAGTTTACACAAAAGATTTTTAACGTGGTCCTTGGTGATTCGTATAATGCAAGTCAATGGCTACTGTCACTTTGAGAGTCATAAAAACATATTACAGGCCAAACAAAGTTAATACCTGTGACTGATGCTGACGTTACATTGAGGTCTTATGAATCATCCGGAGCCACAGGTATTCTTTTTGTCTTGCCTGTATATGTTTTTTTGAGTTTCAAACTGACTGTAGCCATTGACTTTTATATTATACTTTTATATTATACAAATCACCAAGGACCACATTTTCAGCTAAAAATCTTCTTTACTGATAGTAAATTAACGGCAAATTTTCATTTTTGGGTGACTGATCCCTTTAAGCTTAGTGAATATGATGTAACTAGAGACTTAAATGATTAGTTCACTTTCAAATGAAAATTACCCCAAGCTTTACTCACCCACAAGCTTAATACTTTAATATATCTCCGATTGTGTTCATCAGAAAGTCATATACACCTAGAATGGCTTGAGGGTGAGTAAAGCTTGGGGTAATTTTCATTGAAAGTGAACTAATCCTTTAAAGGGATATTTCACCCAAAAATGAAAATTCTGTCATTAATTACTCATCTAATTTTGTTCCAAACTCGTAATACTTTTTCATCTTTGGAACTAAAATGAAGATCTTTCTGATGAAATCTGAAAGATTTCTGTCTCTCTGTTGACAGCTACACAACTACCTCTTCTACACTTCTATGAACTTCAACTACAAAGTTCATAAAGAGATCAGCAAACTAATCCATATAAATTGAGTGGTTTAATCCAAATTGTCTTGAATTTGGATTAAACAATCACTTTATATGATGAACAAACCCCTTGCTGATGCTCAAGCATGCTGTATAACACAAGAATGAACCTTATAGCTTCCCTTTACCACAACTGACGTGTAAATGCTTATATGTGAATAAAATCCTAAATTCAATCCATTCATCATATAAAGTCCTCGTGTCTCTTCAGAAAATTTTGGACTAAAGCGCTCGATTTATATGGATTAGTTTTACAATCTCTTTATGAACTTTTTAAGCTTCAGAGTGGTAGTTGCATAGCTGTCAACAGGAACAGAAAGCTCTCGTATTTTATCAAAAAGATCATCATTTGTGTCCCGAAAATGAATTAAAGTCTTACGGTTGTAGAACAAAATGAAGGTGAGTAAATAATTACATTGTTTTATTTTGGGGTGAACTAACACTTTAATGGCAAGTAGAGACACTTAAGTGTTTTATATAAACTTTGAGTACTTGTGCAAAAATGATCTAAAGAAAAAGATTCACTGTTTTGCATTGTTTTGTGTATTTGTTTTAATATGCCAAATAAATAGAAGATGGATTAAAAGATAAAGCCCTTGATTATGTCAAATTTACTCTGTCCAATTGTATTTTGAATGTATGTTTACTGTAAAGTAGTTGCTAACAATAGATTATAAGGTCGTATTTTAGTGTAATTAAAGTGTTCAGTACATTAATTGTCTACAAATCTAAATCAGTACTTTAAACTTTGTATTGTATTTCATGTTAAAACTTAACAGAAAAAATATCAGACAATAAAATACTTAATCATGTATATGAGAAGATTCTTGAAATTCTAGATATGTATACTATTTAGAGGGGGGAGGGGGGGTACTGTATACAAAATGAGCTGGCCCTGATCCGGCACGGTTCTGGACCAGATCCAGAACAGAGCTGGACCAGATCTGGCCCACATTTGGCCCAAATCGGCATAAAGGAATCCACATCTGGTCCGGAGCTGGCCCATTGCTGGTCCAGATGAGGAAAAACGGATCCGTGCCGGTATTGGCCCGTTGTGCCAAAAGACACCGGCCCGAGTCCGTTTTACGGATCTGGGCCAGAACTTTAGAAGTGTCTGGGCCAGATCTGGGTCAGATGATTTTTGCTATCTGGAAATGCACTGTCTGACACAAGACTGTAGTAGACGGTTGCATGGTTATAATTTTTTCTCTAATATTATCAATCTTGCAAGTAAAGAAGTTCATAAAGTCATTACTGCTGTGCTCTTTGGAAACATCAGAAGTTGAAGCTTTATTTCTTGTTAATTTAGCCACTGTATCAAATAAATAATAAAAAAAAATACCTAGGGTTGTGTTTATGTTCTTCTAAAAGTTTTGAAAAATAGGCAGATCTAGCAGTTTTTAAGGCCTTTCTGTATTCAGTCATTTTCTCTCTCCACGAAATGCGAAATACTTCTAGTTTTGTTTTCTTCCAGCTCACAGTTCCTGTCTTTCCTGGACTCCATTTCCCAGCATCCTCCTGTTTCCACACCTGCACTCACTTCCCTCGTCATCTCCCCATTATCACGGATCACCTACACCTGGACTTGATTATCTTCACTCCCTTTATATTGCACTCACTCCTTTCACTCCTCGTCTGTCTTACGTTATGTTCAGGGCTTGACATTAACACCCGCCAACCCGCCAAATGCGGGTAGATTTCAGCTGTGGCGGGTAAGACAGCCACTCCCACCAGCCACTTTGGCGGGTTGAATATAATTTCAGCCTACAGCCAAATAAAAAATAACCAAGATCGTCGTATCACAAAATTACAATTCAGTCACAATTCTTTATCGATTAACTTGCGGTTAGTGAAGGCGGGATAGGCGGAATCGCGCTGAATGACACAACAGTAGCGCTCGCGTGCGCGCTCTCTCTGTCGCGCGCGATCAGTTCTCCTTGGGCCTGAATACATGCACACAGATGTCAAAATGCATCGTGTGGAGTATCTCGCGTGAATACAGTGGGCTATGGCTTACGGCTAAGTGGGTAAAAACTGGATATGTGTCAGTATATGACGTCCATGCATTCAGCAGCCCCCAAATAAATACCTGTCTGTCATTAATGTTAATCAAACATCAAAAATGTTTAAATAAATGTTTACATGTATGCTAAATAAACATATGTATCTGAAAAAAAAAAAAAAAAAAATATATTTATATATATATATATATATATATATATATATATATATTTTTTTTTTTTTTTTTTTTTAAATTACTATTTGTAATTTGCTTCTTTGTTCTTTTTATATAGCCTAACAAAAATAACTATACATACCCGATATATACAATGTATAGTCTTGATTTGGGTGGTCAATCTGCATTTGTAAGTTTGAAAGGGTTTTAAATCTTGTAAATCAAGTAAAATGACTCAAAATCAAGTAAGTCAACTTTAATAATATATAATGTAATTTCCCAACAGCAAAATTGTGGCCAGTGAAAATGCTGCAGTGGCTAGTAACTTTGGAAAACCACTAGCCACATTGGCTGGTGAGCAAAAAAGTTAATGTCAAGCCCTGGTTATGTTAAGTGTATGTTTGGTACTCCTTGCCTGTGTTTATTAAAGTAGTGTCTATAATTGTGGAAATCTGTATCTGCCTCATCCTTCTACCAGTACACCGTAGCAGAAAGACGGACCTTTAAAATGACTGGATTTCCACAAAAGAAAAAAGGAATAATTTAATTTGTCGGCTCCCAGGCTCCAGCTTCTCCCATGCCTCTCACACCAATGACGGCCACAGAGAGACTCATCGGGCTTCTGCAGTTCGGTCGTTCACTGGAGAGGTATGTGGAGGAATTCATTGAGCTAGCTTATTTGACTAACTGGCCCGACGCTCCATTGATCGCCCTGTTTCTGGAAGGACTGGATGACAACACTATCCGGTTTGATGAACCTGACTATCGTTTTTCCTTAAACAAAACTATCAATTTTATTTTTTATTTAAATTGCCCCAAATTCCTCGCAGAAGAGGTTCAGGATGAGTGTTTGTCTCGTCCAGTCCCTCCAGAAACACGGGTAGCCAAGCCAGTTAGTCCGTCTTCCTCCGCATGCCCCTCCAGTGAGCCTCTTGCCTGTTCTACACTGGACCCACACTCCTCCGCTGGGTCCAGAAAGCGGAGGAGGAGGAAGAAGAAAGCCCCAGCCTGTCACAAACCTGCCGCTCTAGCTCTCTCTGAGCAGGCCTCAGCCCCACACGAGCCGCCAAATGATGCGATTTGGCTCATTGACTTCTGGAACGAGCCTATTTCTCCAGTCTCCTACGAGCTTTCTCCAGTGTCCGCCGAACCTATTTCTCCAGTCTCCGCCGAGCCTATTTCTCCAGTCTCCGCCATGACGATGACGATTCACGCCTCCACGCATACTGTGTTTCTTGACAAAAAGTGTCTTAGAAAATTTAAATCTCTTTATTGTTTTATATGGAGTAGGAAGAATAATTTTTACTTCATTCTGAAGCAAAAACTCTAGTCTACAACCTCCAATACCCAGAAGTCTTGTGAACACAGTTTTAATATTTTTTTTATTTTTTATTTTTTGGCCTTATTTCAGTGACTTTGTTTTTTCAATAACCACGCATAAACATTATTCCTTCAAAAACACAAACATGTACATACATGTTCCTTGCATATTATTGTAGTCTAGTTTGTGCTGAATACAGTGTAATGACCAACTGAAAAAAGCACAAATGTCAGGGTTACACTACAGGGCCCCAAAAAATCCTCAGACCCCTGAGGGTTAATGTTCTTTGAGTGCAGAGGAGCAACTGCATCTATTGTGCTGGGAAAGAGAGAGTCAATAGTTTCTGTTGCAACATCAAGGTCTTCTAAGCTTTCTGGTATGCTAAGGCGATGAAACTGTTCAGGAAGATTATTTATTAAGCAATCTTTAGTGGTAGAAGTGATGGTTCTACCATATTTATGGCTGGGTGGCAGTTTTACAGCCTTGGCTAAATGTAGTATACACAAGACTAAATAATCATCTGAGATGTCATCACTCTGCTGGAGAATTTCAACAGCATCAATATCGATTCCATGATACAATATTAGATCTAAAGTATGATTACGACAATGAGTGGGTCCTGACACGTGTTGTCTAACTCCTATAGAGTTTAGAATGTCTATAAATGCCAATCCCAATGTATCTTTATCTACATGGATATTAAAATCACCAACAACAAGGACTTTATCTGCAAGCAGTACTAACTCCTATAGAAAATCAGCAAATTCTTTGAAAAATTCTGTATGATGCCCTGGTGGCCTGTGTACAGTAGCTGTCATGATTGACTACAGGAAGCAAATGCAAGTAACGTCGTTTATTCAACAACAAGCAGTAACAGAAACACAGTCAATGAAAATGGGCAGGCTTCAGGTGGCGCAGGGACTGAGATGGTCGGCTGGTGACGTGACGTGGTGACTGAAGAGTGGCGGTGAGATGATTCCAGGTTCCAGACAGTAGACAAGGCACGAAGACAGTAATCCACAGAATGACGACGAACAACTGGGACTCCGGTCAGGAACAGACAAGACAACCACGAACAGGACACCAAACAACGATCTGACAAAGGAGAGATGAACGAGGTGAGTATAAAAAGACTGAGGTGATGAGCAGCAGGTGGGGAGAGTGATGAGTGGTAGCTGGGTCCACTGATCACCCACGTGGCCTGGGCACACCCACAAACACACTCGCACACAAACACAAACACACCCACTGCGGTCATAACACAGAGCACGCGACAAGAAGGAAACAATGCATCTGCGAACCGTGACAGTACCCCTCCTCCTAGGAATGCTTCCTGGCATTCCCCGACTCCCTTACCTGTCGATTGTAATCCTCGATAAGGGTGTGATCCAGAATGTCCCTGGCAGGAACCCAACTCCTCTCCTCCGGACCGTAACCTTCCCAGTCCACCAAGTACTGAAATCCGCGTCCCCTCCGCCTAGAGTCCAGAATACGAGTTACCGAATAAGCTGGCTCCCCATCTACGAGACGCGGCGGTGGGGGAACCGGGGCTGGCGGGTTAATCTCAGAATGAAAAACAGGTTTAATTTTGGAGACATGGAAGACGGAATGAATCCTCCTGTACACTGGAGGAAGTTTAAGGCGGACTGCCACCGGACTTATGATCTTGGTGACAGTGAACGGGCCAATAAATTTAGGAGCAAGCTTCTTAGAAACGGATCGGAGAGGAATGTCCTTGGTAGAAAGCCACACTTTTTGACCGACGACGTAAACCGGAGGCCTTGACCGGTGGCGATCGGCCTTGGCCTTGGTGCGTTCCCTCACTTGGAGGAGAGTCTCTCGGGCTCTCGTCCAAGTTCGGTGGCACCTCTGGACAAAGGCGTGGGCAGAGGGGACCGCGACCTCGGATTCCAGACTGGGAAAAATAGGTGGCTGGTAACCTACACTGCATTCAAACGGAGATAGGCCCGTGGACGACACTGGTAAAGTATTGTGTGCGTACTCCACCATTGAGAGTTGCTGACTCCAAGAGGAAGGATTCTTGGAGACCATACATCGCAACGTTCGCTCCAAATCCTGATTGGCTCTCTCAGTCTGACCATTGCTCTGGGGGTGAAACCCAGATGACAGACTAACAGTCGCCCCCAGCAATCTACAGAATTCCTGCCAAAATTTGGAAACGAATTGGGGACCCCTGTCAGAGACCACGTCTACCGGGAGGCCATGAATACGAAAGACGTGATCAATGACCGTAACCGCTGTCTCCTTGGCTGAGGGTAATTTGGGCAAGGGAATAAAATGAGCCGCCTTCGAGAACCGGTCCACTACGTTTAAAACAACCGTGTTCCCTTGGGAGGGTGGGAGGGCGGTCACAAAATCTAGCGAGATATGGGACCAGGGTCTCGAAGGGACTGACAGCGGTTGAAGTAACCCCTCTGGGGCACGATTGGAAGTCTTACCAACGGCGCAGACTGAGCAAGCCAAGACAAAATCGCGAACGTCACGAGCCATGAGAGGCCACCAGAATCGTTGCTTAACCAAAAACTTAGTTCGACTGACTCCTGGATGACATGCCACGTTGGAACAATGACCCCACTGAATGACCATGGACCGTAATCCCTCTGGCACAAATAATCGGTTTGGTGGGCACTCGGGTGGAGGCGTTACCCCTTCTAGAGCCGACTTGACTCTCGATTCGACCTCCCATGTGAGTGTGGAGATAACTAATCTCTCGGGTAAAATGCACTCGGGAGTAGACGGGCATTCGGAACGGTCAAAAATACGAGACAAAGAGTCGGGTTTGATGTTTTTGGAACCCGGGCGGTACGAGAGAGTAAAATCAAAACGTCCGAAAAAAAGTGCCCACCGAGCCTGCCTGGAGTTCAATCTTTTGGCAGTTCTGATGTATTCTAGGTTCTTATGATCGGTCCAGACGATAAAGGGTACCCCAGAGCCCTCTAACCAGTGGCGCCATTCCTCCAACGCTAACTTGACTGCCAGCAACTCCCGATTACCAATGTCGTAGTTACTTTCGGCGGGAGATAAGCGATGTGAAAAAAACGCGCACGGATGCATCTTATCGTCTGCGGAAGAACGCTGGGACAACACTGCACCTACCCCCACCTCTGATGCGTCGACCTCCACCACAAACTGCCGTGATGGATCAGCTTCCGCTGCGTCTGACCACCTGAACGTAGTTTTGGGGGAGGTCAAGGCGATCAGAGGTGAGGCTAGTTGGCTGAAGTTGCGAATGAAACGCCGGTAAAAATTGGCGAACCCCAGAAACCTCTGTAGGGCCTTACGGGAATCTGGATTTGGCCAATCTACCACAGCCTTAACCTTCTCAGGGTCCATGCGTACTCCCTCAGTCGACACGATGTATCCTAGGAAAGGAACAGACTGTGCATGAAAAACGCATTTCTCCGCCTTGACAAAAAGCCCATTCACTAGCAACCTCTGAAGCACTCGTCGAACGTGCTGTACGTGTTCCTGGAGAGATGAGGAAAAAATCAATATGTCGTCCAGGTAGACATATAAGAACTGATCGACCATATCTCTCAGCACGTCACTGACGAGTGCCTGGAAGACCGCTGGGGAGTTGGAAAGCCCGAACGGCATGACCAAATATTCAAAGTGCCCCCTAGGGGTGTTAAAGGCGGTCTTCCATTCATCACCCTCCCTGATGCGGACCAAATGATAAGCATTTCTTAAATCCAATTTCGTGAAGACGGATGCTCCCTGCAACCTCTCGAAGGCTGAAGACATTAACGGCAAAGGATAGGTATTCTTTACCGTAATGTTGTTCAACCCCCGGTAATCAATACAAGGTCGCAGGGAACCATCCTTCTTCCCCACAAAAAAGAACCCCGCCCCCGCTGGAGAAGAGGAATGGCGAATGAACCCGGCTGCTAGTGAATTAGAAATATATTTCTCCATAGCCTCTCTTTCGGGAACCGAAAGTGAATATAACTTGCCCTTAGGCGGAGACTTCCCTGGTACTAGATCTATGGCACAGTCGTAGGGACGATGCGGAGGAAGAGAAGCAGCCCTGGACTTACTGAACACCTCCTTCAGGTCCTGGTATTCAACGGGCACGGTAGACAGATCCACTGCTTCCTCCTGTAAGACAGAACCAGAAACAGACGAACAAGCAGAGACAAGACAAGACTTATGACACTCCTCACTCCAGGCCACAATGCAGTTCTGGACCCAGTCTACCCGGGGGTTGTGTCTGGTGAACCAAGGATGACCAAGGACGACGGGGGTGTGAGGGGAGTCAAAAATAAAAAATTTAATCTGTTCAGAATGGTTGCCAGCGGTGATCAGGGTGATATCTTCAGTGATGTGAGAAATGGTGGGAAGACTCTGTCCATTGAGTGCGTGAACAGCGATTCTGTCGGTGAGTGGTCTGAAAGGAATGTGGAACTTGGTGGCGAAAGATTGGTCCATGAAGTTACCTTCTGCCCCGGAATCCAGAAGTGCGTTGCAGTTGTGAAGGTGATGTGACCATCCCAATCTCACCGGGAGGAGGGTGGATGTGGTTGAGGACTTTCCAGCGGAGATCCCACCCGACAGTAGCCTCAAACTTACTGCCGGGCTTGCCCTTTTAACGGGCAGTTGTAAGCGAAATGTCCCGCCTTGCCACAATATAAACAAAGTCCTTGGGACCTCCGCCTCTCCCGCTCCTCCCGGGAAAGCCGAGCTCGACCTACCTGCATGGGCTCATGATCTTGAATAGGACTGACCGTGTCCCCGCCGCTGGACCTCCGGATTTCCTCACTCCTGTGGACTGGACTTCTCCGCTCGGCCCTGGTCAGCCGAGCATCCACCCGGAGCGCCAGGTCGACGAGACCATTAAACGTGGTGGGAAGGTCAAGCGCGTAGATCTCCCTTTGAACACAGTCAGCCAACCCATGCAGGAACATGTCCCACTGCGCCTCCTCGTTCCAGTGACACTCTGCCGCCAATGTGCGAAATTCGATGGAATAATCAGACACCGACTTTTCTCCTTGGCGTAGTTCCGCCAACTGTCTGGCGGCTTCTCTCCCCGCGACTGAGCGGTCGAACACTCTCTTCATTTCTGCGGAGAGTGACTGGAACGAGGTACAGCAGGGGTCTTGGTTCTCCCACACCGCCGTTCCCCAGAGCGACGCCTTCCCCGTCAGAAGCGTCAGTACGAAAGCCACTCTGCTTTGTTCGGTGCTGAAAGTGCGGGGCTGCAGAGCAAAGTGCATGGTACAATGTGTCAGAAAAGCTCTACAAAATCCTGGTTCACCTGAATAAGCTTCGGGTACTGGAAGACGAGGCTCCGAAGCGGCGACGCTCGCTGGTGTGGGTGGGGAAACGGCCGGTGTGGGCGGCGCAGTGGGAACACGAAGCAGCTGGACTTGCTGGGTGAGCTTGGATACCTGCGCCACGAGAGCCTGCACGGCTCTTCCCGTCTCGTTGAGATTTCTCTCCTGTGACTCCATTCGACGAATGCTGCTGTTGACGAAATCCTCCAGTGAAGACTGCTGAGTGCTTGCTGCTTCCGCTCCTTGGTCAGATCGTTCTGTCATGATTGACTACAGGAAGCAAATGCAAGTAACGTCGTTTATTCAACAACAAGCAGTAACAGAAACACAGTCAATGAAAATGGGCAGGCTTCAGGTGGCGCAGGGACTGAGATGGTCGGCTGGTGACGTGACGTGGTGACTGAAGAGTGGCGGTGAGATGATTCCAGGTTCCAGACAGTAGACAAGGCACGAAGACAGTAATCCACAGAATGACGACGAACAACTGGGACTCCGGTCAGGAACAGACAAGACAACCACGAACAGGACACCAAACAACGATCTGACAAAGGAGAGATGAACGAGGTGAGTATAAAAAGACTGAGGTGATGAGCAGCAGGTGGGGAGAGTGATGAGTGGCAGCTGGGTCCACTGATCACCCACGTGGCCTGGGCACACCCACAAACACACTCGCACACAAACACAAACACACCCACTGCGGTCATAACACAGAGCACGCGACAAGAAGGAAACAATGCATCTGCGAACCGTGACAGT
The DNA here is from genome assembly GCF_024489055.1 of Chanodichthys erythropterus. NCBI lineage: Eukaryota > Metazoa > Chordata > Actinopteri > Cypriniformes > Xenocyprididae > Chanodichthys > Chanodichthys erythropterus. The sequence continues at coordinate 25,836,306 of NC_090224.1, read as the reverse complement.
AGCAAGCACAAATGTCAACTTACATAACGTTACATAAAGCACCATCAGTTCGAAGGAATTATATTTGAATGACTTTTGAGTAATACTAAAGATATTACAATAAATTACAGCAACACCTCCCCCTCTGCTGCTGTGACGTTTCCGACACCTGTATAGAACTGTAATGGGCAACATTGGGACGATGACCCATCTTTTCAGCGGTGTTGGTCCACTTGTTTGGTGCGCAACAGGGTTCGGATGGCAGCGTTCACACTTAATCAAATGAACCACACTAACAGGGCAAATGCGCCTGAGTTTGTTTTAAATGAACCAAACCTGCCAAGTGTGAACACACCCTATTAATTCCCATCTGAATCAATTGGATACACTAGTGTTTGTCATTACTCCACAAGTTATTGTAGACCTTATTGTGTCTTTCTTTTTTATAGCTGAAGAGAGCTATCTGTTAACCTTCTCCTTCATCTCAATAGTAATTGCTATCAGTGGCGTAAATTTGTTTTAAAAAGTGGGTGGGACAGAAATGTGTATGTGTGTGTGTGTGTGTGTGTGGGCGGGGGGGGGGGGGTGAAGGGTATTGTAATTGTATTATTACAATATTAATGATATGATATTAAAACTAATACATCTGCTATAATACAATATGTCTCGAGAGTATGTACATTAGTTAATAAATACGTGGATCCGCTGCTGAATATAGATTGTCCTGATGGACTGGAGGCATTATTTTCGTTTAGCATGCAAGAGATTCTGGGTTCGAATCCAACCATGTATGATTTTTTTTTTCCAAAGATGTTCGTCAGTGATTGTATATCAAGAGCAGGGACACGTTTATGTGTATTTTGTTTTGTGATTCAACGTAATGAATAGAGAGTCGCATTAGATTGAAGCGCTCGTCCGTGTGAACAATGCGCAGTGTGCACGAGCGCCAAGAGAACACTGTTGCGATGACGAAAAAAAAACAGGTATGCTTCAGAATTCTATCCTTTCGGTCTCATCTTGTGACATGTAGGAATCGAGGACGAACCAGACAAATTAATCTTTCAGATGATTCTTTCAAACATAACTCCAGACTCCTGAATCAACACGTAGAACCCAAACTGAGAGAAACTCATTTGCATCTCCTTTGAGTGTACCAACAACCACCTGCTATATTGCCATGCATGCTTCCTGGCTAACTTAATTTGTAGAAACCAAATGGTTGGAAAAACAATGGTTGCAACTGGAGCCACAAGAGGATAACACAAGAGTCTTTGATCTCCAGATCAAAATAGACAGAGAGACATTGCAGGCCTGTTTCTTCTGAGTGACCTCTGAGTGAGACAGGAAATCCATAGGAAAAATCGCAGAAACTATTTTTACAAATAAACTGTATCAAATTGTTCCAAAACAATTCTAAACAAACTTGTCAAACATCGTTCAAACTGCATAAGTCCAAATCATGTCTACTCTGTAGGGACCCGTTCGACAGACGTTACCAAATGGCTTTATCAGCCAGAGGCATGATTGAACAAAGCTTCATTTGGTCCAAAAGATCCATTTCCTGACAGGAAAAACCTAGCTTTTACAGAAATGATGACGTGACTTCTTTTAACAAAGGACTCTGTCTAAAGGACTTCTTTGCTCATCAGCAATAAACTAATCAGAACCCATCACGTGGATCTGATCACATTAAATCTATTGATTCTCTCACAAAACCCTCTTGTATTATCGGACGGAACAGGAAAACACCCATCAACGGATTTAAAGACAAATCTGTCCTATCAATACCTCCCTTGTGTGGCCGTCCATCGTGATCCAGTCACCCATGACTCCGGTCAAAGTTAAACTATGCTGAAGAACTCAATCTTGAGTCTCAAAAGGGACAATTGTCGATTACTTAAAGTATTAACTATATCCAGAATAACATTTGCTATGATGTGATTACTAATATGTTGGAGTCAATGCTTTATATGTTTGTAGTCCTGTATGCATCTTTCTCTTATAATCATTGTTTTAATTAGGTCAGTCTAGTAATATGTGTGGAAGAAGTGTGTCGTGTTTGAGCTCTAAATGCAGAATTTATAATTCTCTGTAATTCTGTGTGAATGAAACATTGAAATTCAGTATCAGGAAAATATTAAGAAACTTTATAAAGTTGTTAATAAAACAAGAGAATGTCCTGCAGATATCACGCGATGTGATCAATAGACAATAGACGAGGCGTGTCTAATCTCCGTAGAAACGTCTCATTGGAGGATCGCATCTGAAGGATGGAGCCAGAATTGCTCCTTTAAAACTACGCTGTCCGAACAAGTCAAGGCAGTGGAGAAATATGAAATAAGCTGGAAGTCAGAAATCGGTCAGAAGTAGCCGAAGCACCGCTACTTTGACCACGGCGGAAAAGTCGCATGGGTCATTGAGAACTGATTGACCGGGGCTGATTTTCCATCTAACAGTCGTCGATTTCAACTACGAGCCACGCCGCTGATCAACAGCCGTTACATCCAGATTCCAAAACCCTCTGCAAATATCTGACCAAAGTCTCCCAAGAAGAGAGCCGCTCAAGCCAGACGCTCAGATCAGAACAGCTTCACCAACCAGCAGCATCCTTCAAAGCTTCCGCGCAACCCACAGGGCTTTCCCGAGAAGACGTCACATGAAAGACAGCCAATCCAGAACGCGGGACTCCGCTGTACACGAGTCACGGAACAACCCGATTACCTCAGCTGTCAGAGCAAACGCAGGTACAAGCAAACTTCTCTCTCTCTTGCTGGAAACTGGTGAAACTCCTTTAAACCTAAAGAATCAAGCCAAAGCTCTGCTTTTGTGATTTTCTTCCGGTTATAAGTTAAGTTAGCACTGAACTTGGGACTTTTCATAACTCATCAACTCCGCGAATGTGTGTGCATGTATGTATGTGTATGTGTGTGTGTGTTTAGCCTTAGTTTCCTGTAATCGTTAGAAGTAGTCAATAAATCTTGTTTTTGATTTTCACATACGAGTTTGTGTTGTGTATCAAATTACTGCCTTAAACTCAAAAGATCCTAAAAGTTACCTCTTGCTTATAATATAATTACAATAATAACAATAATCATAATAAAATATTGTTACTGTTGGCCACAGAATAATATTTTATCCAGAATTGGTAAAATACTCTAACCTCAATTTTCGCTGGACGAATAATTGATGAAGTGTTAAATATTAATTCTGAATCATTTACAGTGAATCATTTACAGTTGATTCAATTCTTATTCCCTGTAACAATTAAATTGAGCTAATAAATAGGCTAAGTCCCTACAACACATTATACATGTGACCAGTTATGCTTAAAACACACACAATTCATGTAATTGTTATAACTATTAAATGGGTGATTGAAAGTGTGCCTTGTCTGATATGAATTTAAATTTCTATTCCTAATTCAAAGTTTGGCTTGAATGAAATCTGTGTAAAATATATTGTATTTTTTTATAGAAATCATGGCTAAATTGTATTCTCTGCTGAGAGCGGGAATTTAAGAGATCAGGAGATAACATAATGTAATTAAAGGGGAGGAGAAAAGCCACCTTTGAAACAAAGACGATACCTGATTGTCAGAACTCCTCAAAGAGGTGGGACAAACACCTAAGTTTAAATAGTCAGATCAGAATGGCAAATTTAGAATAAGGATCAGAACAAAGAAGAACAAGATGAATAAGACAAAGAACAGACGATGAAGAGCAGACCAGCAGCTTTATTCAAGCTATCCGACTTATTATAAAAATAAATAATCTCTGGGAATGCTTTATAATGCAAGCTCATGTGTTCCTAAAAGTCGAAGCATGCATGACAGGGTTGAGAGTTCATACTTGACGTAACTTGAGGCATGATGTAAGTGTGCCGAGAAACGTTTTTTATTTTTATTTCTTATTAATGCTCACAACAAAATGCACAGAATAACAGATAATGATAATGAGAAACAAACAAGACAGAATAACAAAAACGGCAGTTCTCACGCGAGTTTCACATTAATCTCCTACGAGAACGTCATGAAAGCTTCACGTTGCTCAATATGCTCTGTCGAACGCAAAGTCGACTCTCATGCAGGCGCTGGTGACAGTTGGTCAGAAGCGAAAGATGAATAGCCTAAACCATGAGAAAATGTCTGGGTGTAGTGTGTTTTCTTTTAATGGGATTCCTTCTTAAGATTCATCATTTGATTAACAAGAGGAGGAGGAGGCCAAGCAAGAGAAACAACAACAACAAAAAAGAGGGACAAAACGTGTAACTTTCTGTCAGAACTTTAGAATTTGAAATGAAAAGTTTATTTAAAAAAAAAATAATAATAATAAATGAATAATAAGTGTTGTAGACCTGTTTTTAATTAAGTTGTTTTTCAAATAAAGGTTTTGGAGTCAGATTGTTTGCATTTTTTTTTTTTTTTTTTTTTTTTTTTTTTTTTTTTTTTTGGGCTTTTTTTTTACCCTGTAACTACATGAAATAAGAGTGTAACAAGCACCACTTTAATTTACAGCCCGCAATGTCATACTTACCCTGTAACTACATGAAACAAGAGGGTAAGAAACACCACTTTAATTTACAGCCCGCAATGTCATACTTACCCTGTAACTACATGAAACAAAAGCATATTTACCCATGATTGCAATAGTTCTTTCTACTTGCCTTGAAACAACTCAGTCAGTGCACATTCTCGCTAAATTGCTCCCAAACGTAAGATTGTTGTCTATCATAATAGTATAAGTACCGCTTAGTTCTAAAATACTTACAATATAAATAATTGTTATTTTCCTGGTTGTTACCCCTTAATTCCCAAGACTTTACATATTTTCCCCCTGTACTTACACGTACTTACTTTATAGGTACACTATAATTATTGAAAGTTACACTGCAAATTTGTTGTAATTACGCAGTACTTTCTGGGCTGTAATCTAAAGCATTACTGTTTGTCTTTGGTCCATGCTGCATTCATATTTTAGTCGAACCACACCAGAGTTAGTCTGAAAGCAAACCGAAAACCCATCTTTTCAGCGGTGTTGGTCCACTTGTTTGGTGCGCAACAGGGTTCGGATGGCAGCGTTCACACTTAATCAAATGAACCACACTAACAGGGCAAATGCGCCTGAGTTTGTTTTAAATGAACCAAACCTGCCAAGTGTGAACACACCCTATTAATTCCCATCTGAATCAATTGGATACACTAGTGTTTGTCATTACTCCATAAGTTATTGTAGACCTTATTGTGTCTTTCTTTTTTATAGCAGATTTTCGTTCTTTACAAGCTGAACATTTTTATAGTTGAAGAGATAAAACTAAGGTCATATATTGACCAATATATGTGAGAAAGTCATCACCATATACCCTGGCTGCACCTTGTGACCTAGTGAGGCAGGCCAGTCTGTTTTGCACTGACTCAAAGAGCTCTCTTCTACCTATCTGTTAACCTTCTCCTTCATCTCAATAGTAATTGCTATCAGTGGCGTAAATTTGTTTTAAAAAGTGGGTGGGACAGAAATGTGTATGTGTGTGTGTGTGTGTGTGGGGGGGGGGGGGTATTGTAATTGTATTATTACAATAATGATATGATATTAAAACTAATATGATAGTTTCTTCCTTACATCTGCTATAATACAATATGTCTCGAGAGTATGTATATTAGTTAATAAATACGTGGATCCGCTGCTGAATATAGGTTGTCCTGATGGACTGAAGGCATTATTTTCGTTTAGCATGCAAGAGATTCTGGGTTCGAATCCAACCATGTATGATTTTTTTTTTTTTTTTTTTTTTCTCATTAAAACCAAAGATGTTCGTCAGTGATTGTATATCAAGAGCAGGGACACGTTTATGTGTATTTTGTTTTGTGATTCAACGTAACGAATAGAGAGTCGCATTAGATTGAAGCGCTCCTCCGTGTGAACACTGCGCAGTGTGCACGAGCGCCAAGAGAACACTGTTGCGCCTCTGATAACAGCGACAACGAGCACTCAACATGATTTCAAAAACAACACATCCCAGCGCCAGATCGCCTATTATTAACACAAATTGATAATCAACTAGAGGTGTTTCTTTTGTATTAGATATCCGCGAGATGCCGCGAGATGATTCAAAAAGTGGTGGGGACAATATCGACCATTTCAAAAAGTGGTGGGGACATGTCCCACCCGTCCCACCCGCAAATTACGCGTATTAAATTATGATTGCTATCAAAGTATGGTTCCGGAAACCTAGTCAGTCTAATGGAAAAACATGCTTTTTGCATACATATGTAATTATGGCATTTATACATCATAAACTTTTCCTTACTTGTTGTCCTCTCTGTCTCTTGCAACATTGGTCTGTTTAGGGGATCTATCTTGGCTACTCAGCTTTGATTGATGCTCATAAGAACAAGCATGCAATATAGGAAACAAACATAATACAGCTATGTACTTAATCTCACTTAGGACCATCACCAGGCACTGAGATTTTCATTCTGACTAAATGGAAATCCAGATTTTTTCTTATTTGCTTTAGTTCCATCACAAAAGATGGTACTTAAGCAGCCAGAGTCACTTTATTTCTGCTGTGGTATTTACATGCACATTATGTCTCAAGGATCTACAGTGCAAACAGCCTTGTGTTTAGAATCACTAAAGAGCTATTCTGCCCAAGAAAGAAAGAGAGAAAGACAAAGTGAATTTGAGATTTGTCGTGTGCAGTGTGGGTGTTCATTGATAATATTTCGGTTGGTCCAGACAGGTATTGTAGACGTCTGATAAAAGACTGTTCCTGTCCAATGACACATTAATCTGTCTTGAGACTGGCCCAGAATGCTGATGGTATCAGTGCAGGAAAACAACCTTGGGGACAAAGAAAGTAGCTTGATGCTCAGCAGGCTAATTTCAATGCTTCAGAAACTTGTTTGCCACTGCTAACTGTATTAGCTTCACTATCATCTGTCAATCATAATACAAAATGTTTTAATGCAAAGTTCAAAGTTCAAAAGACTAAGTTTGAGCAGAGTACCATTTCTATACTAAGATGGGAACTAATGTTAATGCGAACATTATTAAAGGAATAAGGAATTGTTCACCCAAAAAATTAAATATAAACAGATAAAAGGGCTGAAAGAAAAAATTACTTTAATAGACAAATCGTCCCCTTGGAATTATAAGGTTCTATCTGACATTTTTGTCAAAATGTAGTTATTCACATATTCTTATTCTGTGACAACTTATTTATATTATGTGATTTATTTATTTTTTTATTTTTTTAATGTGTACATTTTGGGACTTTTTATTTAGTTGATTAAAATGCAAAAACATTGAAGCTCGGTATCTCAAAACTGCTCAAAATGCAGATAGAACCTTAGAATTCCAAGAAATGCAGAAATGTAACAGATAAAACATACTGGGAATATTTGTGTGACATCAACAAACATAACCTGTTTTTTTGTCCATCAAGCATGCACATTTGAGCTGCCATTTACCTTATTTAATATAGACTATGTATGCAATGATCAATGTTTATATGTGAATAAAAGTCAGAATTAAATCTGTTCAACATATAAAGAGACCATGCCTCTTCAGAAGACTTGAATTAAATTGCTTAATTCATATTGATTATTATTACGATGTCTTTTTGTACTTTCTTATGTGTGAAAGTTTTGGTTATGTGGACTTTCAATGGATGGACAAAAATTATGAGAGAATATTTCAAATATTTTCATTTGTGTTCAAAGATAAATGAAAGTCTTAACAAACCCTTTAATATCTTGCACAGTTTAGCTTATAAAATCAATTTATCTTGTTTTTACAGCAGACGGCTTGCAAGTCTGTGGTGAAGGTGTGGTGATGTCCAACCAAGGTGGAGCCAGAGGGTTGAGGGAGCCCGGTGGAGCCGAATGAGCCAATAGTTCCAGGTTGAGCCGAGGGGGGAGGAGCCAGGGCGAAGGAGTCTGGACGACGGGCCAAGGTAGAGTGACTGGCTCAGTGGCGAGAGATGGAGCCAAGAGATCCAGACGACGCTGTATAACAGCTGGCCCGAGGTGGATCCACACCACAGAGTGCTGGTGGAGGAGGAACCGAGGGTCTAACAGGAGACAGTGGCGACTGGGCAGAGGAGCTAGCAGAGGTCTGAAGAGAGACGCGAGAAGGAAGCTGGGAGGGCACACTGGAAGCACTGAAGAGACTGGGTGGAACCAACATAGAGACAGGAGAACTGGAGTGCGTTTTTTGCAGTGTTCTGCAACTGCAAAATGCAAAAGTGGCAATTGGAAACTGAAAATAGAACATGGACCTGTCTCTTGAATTTTATACATTCTCCTATAGTGACAGGGAAGAATCAGGAGTTCAGTAACTACATGAATTCAGTTTCTGTACTCTACATGAGGTGCTTTTAATAATAATTCAATCATGACAACTCTCAGAGTGAATTAAATTCAACCAGCATTTATTGGCATGGGGTATGAAGTATACATGGCTTGATTTTGGCGTACGAGATCTGCTATGCTGCTGCTGTTGCTGCTGCTACTGCTGCTGTTGCTGTTGAGCAAATACAAATTGTTTAGCTTAGTCAAATAAAACAACAAGGAAAAGGCTGCTGCAAGAATGGTAGAACCCCCGTAGCAGATCTCTACAGGTGGCGCTGGGGAGGAGGAGGGATAACAGCGCTTCACATTGCGCAGCTTGTCGATCGCAGGTTAGGGTACGATATATATGGTTGCGTGGATATGGAATTACTTCAGATTGGCTGATGCCATGGCGTAGAAAGACCCAATCAGCGCTCGGTTAGAGTTTCATGACTGAACTTTGTATTTCAATCATGACAACTCTCGGAGTGAATTAAATTCAACCAGCATTTATTGGCATGGGGTATAAAGTATACATGGCTTGATTTTGGCGTACGAGATCTGCTATGCTGCTGCTGTTGCTGCTGAACAAATACAAATTGTTTAGCTTAGTCAAATAAAACAACAAGGAAAAGGCTGCTGCAAGAATGGTAGAACCCCCTCAAAGCAGTGGACCGCATGGTCCGTGCTACCCAAGTTAAGAAAGCGGCCGAGTAGCTTCGGCCTGATACCCCCCACACAGCAGATCTGAACGCCAAAATATTTGTACTGCTGCTGCTCCGTAGAGCTATAGGCGCGTGTATGACTATCTATGTGAGCCTGGGCCTGCTTTGCCGAGTGGCTTAACGCTATTGAATTTACCTATAAATGTGCATCTGACCTAGTGGCCTAAGCTAGAATGATTTGTATTTGTATTTGTATTTGTATTTGTATTTATTATTTATAAAGCACATTTCAATACAACCAAAGTTGTCCAAAGTGCTGTACATTAGAAATTGGAAAAATACAAGACACAATTAATATAAACATACAAAACATAAAACACATACACACCTAGGGATCAATCACCCTATTTAAAAGCCATATTAAATAGATGAGTTTTTAACAAAAATTTAAATTTAGAAATTGTCTGAGCAGATCTAATAGAAAAAGGCAGTGAGTTCCATAATCTCGGAGCAGCTACTGAGAATGCCCGATCTCCTTTCAGTTTTAATTTAGATCTGGGGACTGCTAAAAGAAGTTGGTCAGAGGATCTCAAAGGCCTGACAGAAGAATAGTGGTTCACTATGGTCTCCAAATACTTTGGTGCCAGCCCATTCAAAGATTTAAAAACAAATAATAAAAGTTTATATTCAATACGAAAATGTACTGGCAACCATTTAAGAGAAAATAGAATAGGAGTAATATGGTCATGCTTTCGGGTGCCTGTTAGCAATCTCGCTGCCGAGTTTTGGACCATCTGTAGGCGCGACAGGTCTTTCTGGCTAACTCCTATGTAAAGAGAATTACAATAGTCTAAACGTGAAAACACAAGAGCATGAATAACTAATTCTAGATCTCTAAAAGAAAGAAAAGACTTCATCTTCGCAACAAGTCTCAAGTTGAGAAAACAAGATTTGACCACAGAGTTAATTTGTTTATCAAATTTAAATTCTGGGTCAAATAGTACTCCTAATTTTCACCACTGGTTTACTATATTTAGTCAACGGTCCAAGAATAGAATTTGTGATACCCTGTTTTCCATCGGAGCCAAAGAGCATGATCTCAGTTTTATTTTCATTAAATTTCAGAAAATTTAACGCCATCCAGTCCCTGATGTCCGTTAAACAATTCAAGAGATGGGAGATATCAGACCCACCGTCTTTTTTAAGTGGCAGGTAAATCTGCGTGTCATCAGCATATAAATGAAACGAGACACCGTGCTTCCTAAATATAGCTCCCAAAGGGAGCAAGTACAAAGAAAACAAAAGAGGGGCAAGAAGAGTGGAGCCGAAGTTGACATACATTCACCCAGCTTCACAGCAAAGCTCCTGTCGGCTAAATATGACTTAAACCATTTAAGAGCTATCCCACATATTCCAACATGGTTTTCTAACCGGGAAACCATAATATTGTGATCGACCGTATCGAATGCTGCGCTCAGGTCCAGTAACATTAAGATAGATGATGCTTCAGAATCAGCACTTAGTAATATATCATTTTGAACCCTCAAAAGGGCTGATTCCGTACTGTGCTTTACCCTAAAACCTGATTGAAAGACTTCAAAAACTTATTTTTTTTTCTAAAAATGATTGTAGTTGAGTAAAGACTATTTTCTCCAAGACCTTAGAAAGAAAAGGCAGTTTTGAAATGGATCTAAAATTGCCCAGGTCTGTGGGATCCAAACCAATTCTCTTTAATACTGGCTGCACAATGGCATGTTTAAAGTTAGCTGGCACCACTCCTGTCATCAAGCAATTATTTATTAAATTTAAAATACTGGGACCCACTGCATTAAAAATTATTTTCAGGAACCATGCCGGGATACAGTCTTGGGGACAGGAAGAAGGTTTCATATGTTTGACAATCCCTGTCAGATCGGACATAGAAACTGGCTCAAACTGATGGAAAACAGTTGAGGATGAAGACACAAGAGCTGGTTGAGCATAATCTAACAGCTGAATGGACAATCTAATATCGGCAACTTTATCTATAAAAAACATTCGGAACCTATCACATAATTGTGCAGAGACTTCAAGCCCAGCTGGCATAGGTGGATTTATTGCTGTATTTAGCGTATTAAATAAAACTCTTGGATTTTTTTCTTGATAAAATCAGAAAAGTACTTAGTCCTTTCAGCTTTAACTAATTTCTGATAGTCAAATAATAGCCCTTTAAAAGTATCAAAAGACACTTGAAGTTTATCTCGCTTCCATTTCCGCTCTGCCTGTCTACCTAGACGGTGTAAGGCCCGTGTCAAATCATTCAGCCAAGGTTCGGATTTCCTTTTAAAACATCTAGTCTGTAGCGGAGCAATCTGATCTAAAATATGAGTGCATAACAAAGTAAAGGAAGAGAGTAATTCATCCCCACCCATATTCATATGCAAGCTCAAATTGTCCAAATTCAGTCCCAGCATTTCATTAAACATAGAACAAAAGTCATCAGCCATATTAGAATTCAATTTTCGACATTTGGATGGTAACACACGTGGAATTTCTTGAGTACAAAGAAAGGAAATATTAAAAACAACAGCCTTATGATCAGAAAACCCATTGTCAACAATTTCGAGATCAGAAACAATCAGACCATACGAAAGAACAAGATCCAAAGTGTGACCATGTATGTGTGTTGGACTATTCACATATTGCACAAGATCATAAGAATCAATAAGATTAAAAAAGTCTCTTGATAGTGTCTCGGCTGGACAACAGACATGAATATTAAAATCCCCCACTATCAGAATTCTATCGTACTTCAACAATAGTCCACCAAGGAATTCAGTAAACTCTGCAATGAAGTTCTTTTTGGTTTTTGGTGGCCGATACACCACAACACACAGCACAGGAGTATGTACCTGAATTTGCATCAACAATACCTCAAAGCTAGTAAATGTATTAGATTTCAAATGTTTGCAGGCAAAGTTCCTTGTAAAAACAGAGGCCAAGCCCCCACCACGGCCAGAGGTACGAGGAGAACTAAAAAAGTCACAGTCAGGTGGCACCATCTCTGTAAAAGGGCTGAGATCATCCACCCTTAACCAAGTCTCCGTTATAAATAAACAATCCAAATGGTGCGTAGTAATAAAATCGTTTAGAATAAAAGTTTTGTTAACCACCGACCTTGAGTTAATCAGGGCCATTTTAGCCGAAGTCTGTTTATGAGTCAACTGTGATGTTAAACACAGCGAACGCAGATTAGCTAAGTTTACACCGCCTTGACGGAGACGAGGCCAAAATACCTGGGAGGGTGGCGAACTAACATCAGGCACCACAGGTTGAATCCAACGATCTCGGGGGCAGCAGCAACCGAAGAATGTCCCACATCGGGGAGCAGACGGAAGGCGCCGCGCTCCGCGCAAAGATGCCAGGTATATTTTCCATCTGACGGCAACGCCGCCACGCTTCCCCCGTTTGCGACGTCGCTTCTTCTCCGGAACAACGTAGAACGATTGGCGTAGATACCCCGGTACCATGAACTCGAACGGAGGAGCAGTTGAGTCTGGCTCACAAAGATCTTGGTTAATCCGTAGCTCCACCGAGTCTCTGATTAAGAGCAGTGTTTGCTTATCATAGATCAAAAGAGTTAGTATGTGTTGGAAAAACGAAGAGACACACAGGACAAACACAATCAACCATGCGAGCTGCAGACGGCCAGCCATACACACCGGCGCCATCTTGACCATCTTGAATTGAATAAGTAGCTAATTATGATACTGAGCCAGAGCTCATATGCATAAATGACATGCCTATAAAATGTGATTAGTTTTATCTAATGCAGTGTATGGTATGCTTTTTTTTTTTTTTTGGATGGTGACCGCTCCAAAAACATTTGTCCCTGGTCCCCTGCATCAAAATTAAATCTCGCAGCCGAGATCCTCCCCTCCACTACTTGAATAATTAATATCAGAATGCCCAGCGCCACCCGATAATTTAAATCAGAGATGTTTCTTGTCCTTTCAAGTCTTTGAAATTATGTCTGATGTAGCATTTGTGGACTGCCGAATTCCAGTGGCCCATTTCTTTAAGGGTAGTGGATGGTACTCTTGGAATGCTGACATTGCTACACCAATCTGGATGAGTGGTCAGTGTAGACTTCTAGGTTTAAGCCACGTAAATGACGTGGGTGTTTTAACGAACCAGGCCCTGGTCATCAGTTTCCATCAGCTGTAAGGAAACAGTGGATCTGAGCAGCTGCATCTCCGAATTTGCAGGGATTGTTACATGAAAGAAGAGCAAAACACAGAATTAATGCTAGATAATAAAGTGTGACCTGTCGTTTTTGAGTGCTTAAATGTAAGACAAACAATTTTATTTATTTATATTATACAAGCTGTGAGAACTGCCTCTAGAAAAGTATGGAATGTGGATCAAAAGCTTTCCCTCTGAGTGGTGAAACATGTAGCGCAGGTGTGTAGGAATAGCTTTGGTTGTTGGGAATGTCTTTACTATGCTGTTCAGTAGACGGTTGCAGGGACTTGGAGAGGCTTGGTGCGCTGGGGTCCAGAGTCAAACCAGAGGTCCGGGATGAAACTGTGAACTGGAGAAGCATTTTTTTTTTTTTTTTTTTTTTTTTATATATATATAAATATTTACTGGTAGTTTGCTTAAGCTTGGCTCTAATGCCTTTAAGACTATGTATGCCTGCTACACTAAATGCTTAACACCGAATGCTTAACACCGAATGCCTAAACCTAATGGCTAGGTACAGTCAAAAGGTGCAAATGTGTCCGATTAGAATATGCATAAGTGCTTTAACAAGATGGACGCATTGCAAGCTAAGAGATTGAAAAAAATCTCCCGGACCACCTGAGCAAATAGTATGAAGATTTGGCAACCTTTATCATTGGAAAATCGTATAGTCCCATTGAAAGTTTATGTCATTAGAACAGAGATCCAGAATTTCCCAGAATTTAGTGAGGATAAGCAGAAACTACTATGTAGCAAGCACTCCACCAATACCAAGACTGTGGAACTATATATTTGATTTAGTTAGTTTAAATCGTATTTAGTATGGAACTCAGTATTTAAATATATTTCTATTATATCTATTAGTCTGAGTTTGGGTGCAGGAGAGTTGTATACCATATCGCTATCCCATGCAGTAGTAAATAAATATAATTTAGGGTCAGAGGTGAAAAGCACCATATCAAAATATGGCAGACTCAATGATGCATCAACATCTACTCCCTCAACATGACAGTCCCCCTAAAATATGATGTTTGTGTGGTTTGTCCAATATGCATACATGACTTGATAGTTTATTCAATTGTTATCCTATTATTCATTATCATAATTTATGATTTAATACCATAAGCAACACCAGCTATTCATAGCAGCATTTAATTCTCATACAATCATTTAATTACCCAGAATTCTTCCAGAAATACTAAACTGTCCATTAGATATTTCTGAATAAAAATGCTGCCTGATGCCATTTGATGGACTTAACGCAGTCTATGCCACCCGCTGTCTGGGAGAGTGCATAACACATGCTAAGATCATTCACACCCAGCACATCAACTGTTCCACCTGCTGCCCTCAGGGAGATGATACCAGGCCATATAAACCAGAACCACCAGACTGTCCTGCAGCTTTTAACTCACTGTAATGACTGTAGAATGAATATCTTCAAATTTACATCTGGCCCATCACATTCACCATGCTCCTATGTGCAGTAGCTGAGACTGGAGTAGGCTACATGTGCTTGTTGCAGTATATGTTATCTTGTTATTTAGAACAATGACATGAATAACTTGGATTAAAATGACACAAAATAGGCTAAAATATGTTTTACACTTAATTTCTTTCACGAGTCACGGCGGTTATCAAATCACTATTATGGTTTCTCACTTTAGTACATGATAATAGTAAAATGCAGTAGTTCAAAATTGCATATATCGACACGGTGTTTATCGCACGCACGCACACACACACACACACACACGTTTGTTTTTGTGTATTGTGGGGACTTTCCATTAGCCTGACTACGTCAGACTTCCTACTTCCGCTCAATTTCATTTCGCTTCTGTACTCAGTCTGACACAGCGTCAGAGCTTTCTGTTTGCCACCGGTCTGGAAACAGCCGGGCCAATCAACGAACAGAGGGCGGGCTGAGAACCGTGACGTAGATGCTAAGCGCCGAGTTTTACATTGTAGGTTAGATAAATCGAAAACCAAAACGACCACGGAAATGGGAAACGAGACACGGGATGCAATTCGCTCTGTCATGGAGAACATTCAACTCTTTTTTAAACTGAAGCCAGAACAAGAAGAGTGTTTGCTAAACATTTTAAATGGAGGTGATGTTGAGTTCGATGCATGATGTCTGTGCTTCGATTCGGCTGTACAGGCGCATAACATATGTTATAACTAAATGTATCTGATTGGCTTACGGGTAACCAATGATTTTAAACTTCAGACAAGCGCCCCCTAGCGAGAGAGAAAACACTTCTCTATTATGCCATTCCAGTCTACGAAGCAAAGTGAAGTAGCAGAGTCTGGTATTACCAGGCTAACTTTCCATAGGCCGCAATGCATTTTATACTGTACAAACCGTACTTTCTATCCCCCTACCCTACCCCTAACCCTAAACCTAACCATCACAGGAAACTGTGCACACCTTTATTTTCTCACAAAAACATAATTTAGTATTTTTATTAATTAATTTACATTGTGGGGACCGGTGGCTGGTCCCCATGATGTAGGTGAACTCAGGTTTATGTTACATCGTGGGGACATTTGGTCCCCACGATGTAATATAAACAAAAGCACACACACACACACACACAGTTGCTATATCGAACACAAACACGCACACATACACACATACACACACAGTCAGTAGCTATATCAAAAACAAATGCTTGGCGCTCGTTACAGAAGCATGAACTGAACATATGCTGCGAGATCGTGCAAACACTAGTCTACAGTTGGCACGTATGAGTGCTGCTACATCAGTGGAATGTCCACACTGCAATGAATCTGCTAGGCCTCTACTCCTGTTAACAAATGATGTGATTGAGCGGTTATAGATTCTGACTGATAATAACACCTCTGAAGACACTCAGACAAACAAACTTCTCCGTGATCGTCAAGCAGCTCAGTAACACCCCGCAACTGAACAAGCAACGCTCTCCACGCGACCCATATTGCCAGGTAAAATGCCTAATTACGGCGTCAACTGGTAATGTTACTTGCTTCGTTGAAAGTACTGAAGCTACCTTGCACACTTAGGTAAGTGGAATGAAGACCTTTCTGAAGGACAGCAGTGAAATATGATGCTTAAATTGTATCCGACTTGAACGTAACTCTCCGTTCCTCCCGTAGTTATGAAGTAGTGTATATTCCCCAAAGTGTATCGTTAACTGCTCACGTTCTTAATATGCTAAGTGAATATGTACGTTTTTAAAGAGTAATCGATCGTGGTTAACAGATAATTGAACAATGTCACTTGATTGCGAAACGCACATTTACTTCTGCTAGCGTTCTATGCTGTTGATAATATTTGTTTTAGCATGTTGCTGCTGCTGCTTAAATATTAGGAAATTCTGTAGCTTATGAAAACGAGTGAAACCCATACACTTAAATTAGCAAACTATTTTCTGTATCCTTACAACATCTGTTTGCTGCTCCAAAGTTGATGCATGTACGCTAGCTGCTTGTGCATATGGTTATCACAGTAGGTTGGGAGCTGACGTGATTTGAACCTCGATACTTCAACAATTGAAAGCATACTTCTCAAAGCGTTGTGCAATATCCTAAGAAAACCTGTTTACTTATCTTAGATGTTGAAATTCTGAAAGCATTCTGCTCCTAACAGCGCTTCACATTGCGCAGCTTGTCGATCGCAGGCGTGGATATGGAATTACTTCCGATTGCCCAGCTAACCAAAATATGTGACTGTTACGTAACTGCAACGTAATTTGGTGACCAAACTTTCGTCGTGGCGACGTAACTAGTTACGTTGTGGCAACCGGAAAAGTGAAATTCCCGGATACGTTGTGTGGTGTATTGGGATAATGTGTATAACATGCATTGATTGGCTCTTATGCCTATGAAATGGTATTTAAGTCACGTGATGTGATTTGCACCTGTTGTGATGTGATGTATGCTTCGTGTGACCTGAACATGAGTAAAAGTGTGTTTAATAGAATTTGGTTGTTTACCTCGTGAATACACAACATAAACTGGCGACGAGGATAAAGGACGTGGGAGAAATGGCGCAAGTGGGAAGATTGGATGAGTATAAACCAGAAAATGAATCCTGGTCTGCATATATTGAACAAGTGGAATTGTTCATGATTGCAAATGATGTGGATGATGCGAAGCAAGTAGCTACTTTGCTTAGTGCTGTGGGAGCGTCCACATATGGATTATTATGGAATTTGGTTCAGCCTGCAAAGCCAAAGGATAAAACATTTGAAGAAGTTGTGGACATTCTTAAGGCCCACTTTGAACCAAAACCGTTGATAATAGCTGAACGTTTCCGATTTCAGCGCTGTGTTCAGAAGCCCCATGAAACTGTGTCCCAGTATGTTGCTGAACTAAAACAATGTGCGTCGAAATGTGATTTTGGTGCAAGTTTGGATGAGGCTCTACGTGACCGCTTTGTTAGCGGAATCCAAAGTGAAGCATGTCAACGAAGATTGCGTTCGGAGGACACGCTCTCTTTTTCACGTGCACTTGAAATCACTCTCAGCATGGAAACCGCAGATCGAGACACGCAACAACTGAGGAAAACAGAGGATTCAGCGGCAATGGTGCATAAGGTAAAAGAAAAGACTGTTTATCACCAGAGTCAATTATGCTATCGTTGTAAAGGCAAAAACCACAATGCTCAGGAATGTTATTTTAAAAACTCTAAATGTCACAATTGTGGAAAGATGGGGCATATAAAGAAAGTGTGCAAAGTTAAGTCACATCTTGGCAATAAATCTGCTGAACAACAGAGTAAACACAGCCTATATGTATGCTGAAGAGCCAGAGTTGGAAATGTTCTCTCTGTTAAGTGATACTGAGAAACAGCCATTCCGAGTGAATTTTACTGTGAATCAGCAAGATTTATTGATGGAAATTGACACCGGAGCTGCTGTAAGCATTATTTCGCAACAAGTGTATAAACAGTCGTTCGCCCATTTGCCATTGGAGGGGGCTAGAGTAAAGTTAAAGACCTACACCGGTGAATGCATTCCAGTATTAGGTCAATTCACAGCAACTGTACAATATGAGGATCAAGTGAATGAGTTGCCACTAATTGTAGTAAAAGGGAATGGTCCAAACCTGTGTGGTAGAAACTGGCTCCAGAAAGTTAAGCTGAATTGGAAAATAATTCGATATGTGAGTCAAGCTAAGCAGCCTGGGTCTATCCAAGAAGTGCTGGACAAGTATAGTGAAGTCTTTAAGAATGAGCTGGGCACTCTAAAGGACATTAAAGCTTCTATTTCAGTGAAACCACATGTTCCTCCTAAGTTTTATAAAAGTCGTCCTCTTCCCTTTGCTATGAAAGAACGTGTTGAGAAGGAAATTGATCGACTGGAAAAAAACAATGTTATATCTCCAGTAAAATACAGTGAGTGGGCTGCTCCAGTGGTTCCTGTTATAAAAAAAGATTCCACAATTCGTTTATGCGGAGACTACAAGGTCACTGTAAATCAAGCTTCCAATACTGAAGTGTATCCCTTGCCACGAATTGAGGATGTTTTAGCCACTCTGAGTGGAGGGAAGTTGTTTTCCAAGATTGACTTGGCACAGGCATATCAACAGGTCTTACTGGATGATGATTCTAAGAAGTATACAACGATCAACACACACAAGGGATTATATGTGTATAATCGTCTAGCTTTTGGCATCAGTTCAGCCCCTTCCATTTTTCAACGCATAATGGAAAATTTGATGAAAGATCTGAAAGTGATTGTTTATTTGGATGATTTGTTGATCACAGGTCGAGATGAGCAAGAACATCTGACAAACCTCTGCAAAGTCCTACAGCGTCTTCAAGACTCAGGGCTAAGAGTGAAGAAATGTAAGTGTGAGTGGGGACAAACATGAATTGAATACCTGGGTCATGTGATCGATGAAAAAGGAGTGTATCCAACAAAAGACAAGGTGAGAGCTATTCAAGATGCACCAGCACCTTCAAATGTGAAGGAACTGCGAGCCTTTTTAGGCTTGGTAAATTATTATGGACGTTTTGTACCACATCAGAGCACAGTGTTGGCACCACTGTATAGACTGTTGAAAGAACAAGTTGTTTGGTGCTGGGGGAAAAAAGAACAAAGTGCTTTCAACAGGTGTAAAGAACTGCTCACTAGTGACAAAGTGTTAGTACATTATGATCCACAACTGCTTATGACTTTAGCATGTGATGCTTCAGCTTATGGAATTGGTGCAGTGCTTCAGCACATCATGCCAAATGGTGACGAACACCCCATTGCATATGCTTCACGTACGTTATCCCCTGCTGAAAAGAAATATTCGCAGATTGGGAAGGAAGCCTTGAGTGTGATTTATGGAGTAAAGAAATTCCATCAATACCTTTGGGGAAGATCCTTCAATTTGGTAACTGATCATAGACCATTAGTGACCCTATGTGGTGAACATAAGCACTTCCCAATGATGGCTGCCGCTCGCATTCAGCGGTGGGCAATAATTTTGTCAGCATATGATTACCACATCATTTATCTCAAGGCAGAAAGTCATGGAAATGCCGATGGCTTGTCACGAATTCCTTTACCTGAAATTACAGATGTAGGAACAGAAGCTATATCAGCGAATATTAAAACTCTTCTGACTAACCATCTACAAGAGGCTCCTCTAAATGCAGCACAGATTGCTAGAGTGACAAGAACAGATCAAGAACTTTCTAAAGTTTTCCGTTATGTCATGGAAGGTTGGCCAATGGAAGTGTCCGATGATTTGAAAGTGTTCTATGCAAAAAGAGATTAATTGTCAGTGGAACAGGGATGCGTGCTATGGGGCACACGAGTGGTTGTACCATTCAAATTTCGGAAATCAGTGTTACACCCAGGTATTGTTAAAATGAAATCTCTGACTCTTAAATTTGTGTGGTGGCCAAAAATTGATATGGATGTAGAGAGAGTTTGCAAGGAGTGTGAAATCTGTCAACAAGAACAAAGAATGCCAAGTCAAGTTCCTCTTCATCCATGGGAGTTCCCGGGTGAGTGTTGGAAAAGGTTGCATATCGATTTCGCTGGTCCTTTTCTGAACAACATGTTCATGATCATTGTTGATGCTTATTCTAAGTGGTTAGAAGTTTTTCGTATGTCACAGATTACTTCTCAAGCTACAATTACCAGATTGAAGAGATTTTCAGATTGGATTTTCTGAAACCAAACATTTATGAAACTGTTCGCAGAAAACAGTACTTGCAGAAAAATCAACATGACTATCGGGCAAGAGAGAGATCCTTTGCTGTGGATGATTCTGTTTTTCTTCGAAGTACGGTGGGAGGAGATCCGAAGTGGCTATCTGGTGTGATTACACAACAAACAGGACCTGTTTCGTACAAGGTACGTGATCCGATATCGGACACTGTGTATAGAAGGCATGGTGATCAACTGAGATCACACATTTCTTCCACAGAGACTTCAATGCCACAGAACGAAAAAGAGACTGCTCAATATGCTGAACCCAATGATAAAGATTCTGGATTTGCTGGAACATCAGCAGGTATATGTGAGTCTGAGGTACCTTCCGAACCAACGGAACCCCTGGTTTCAAGTCCAGTGGGTCTGCGTCGTTCTAAACGGACTATTATATCACCACAGCGTTTTAGAGACTGAGTAAGAATTTTGATAATGTGGTGTATTGGCTTTAATGGGGAAGGTAATGTGGTGTATTGGGATAATGTGTATAACATGCATTGATTGGCTCTTATGCCTATGAAATGGTATTTAAGTCACGTGATGTGATTTGCACCTGTTGTGATGTGATGTATGCTTCGTGTGACCTGAACATGAGTAAAAGTGTGTTTAATAGCATTTGGTTGTTTACCTCGTGAATACACAACACGTTGCCACAACGCAACTTTGTGACGTTGCCAGTTAGTAACTGCGACGTCGTGGCAACGTTGTGTATCAATGGTTGTGTGTTGGTAATCAGTTGGTAATTTTTATATTTATTTATTTTTCTATGGGCGGACATGCAGTAGTTTAACCTAATTTATGTCCTCATTTGCCCAAACTAATTTAAAGGCTATTCCAACAGCTGTGAACAATGAATGCAGAGCTCAAAATGAATTCAATTCATTTATTTTGAAAAACACACAGAACATGAACAAAAATCCAAAAAAAAATAATGAAATACACCCAAACTATAAATAAAAACATATCGCCTACAGCGAAACATAAAATAAAAGCATTCAAGACGTTTTGCACTCGGTATCATTAAAAACATATGCTAGCGTAACATTTTGCTAACATATATTTCAGACGTTCAATCACAGAGGTAAAAATATTAACAAAAGTACTTAAAGTAGACTGTGGGTAATGTTACTTAACCAATCTGACGCAGTTGTTGAACTTTATTGCTATAAAACTGACGAGAAACAAGGAGAAACGCCGACGCTGTCCTCTCCAGCAGCTTGAATGTTTTCCCGGTTGCCATGGCAACTCTAACGGCCACCAGCACTAATGTAAACATAACAATAAAAAAAAGGTTTTGCGTCTTTCCAAAGTTAACTTTATACATTTTTATAAAAGCCATTTATTCGTTGTCACCTCGGAAAAATTAATTCTTCTCTCAGAAAAATTAACTTTACTCTCTTGTCAACATACAGCGCGCGCTGTATGTCACGTCACTATATATAAAAAGCAGTTATCCATATTCTGACTTGGTGAAAAGAAACTTTTTTTTTTCTCAAGGGACATTTCAGTCTTGTGTCTGACGTTTAATTACACATTTTAAATGGCAAATTCTGATAATAATAACATATAAAGAATGTGTAAATGATGGTAATGAAATTACCAGCACATGACGTTGCTATAACGTTGCCAGTAAGTCATGGAATGACCATTATATTACGAATAGAGTACGTATCTGGAACGTCCTTGGTTTTCTTATAACGTTAGGAGATCGTACTGACGACGTTGTGATATGGTAATTTGATGGTAATAATATTATGGGCATACAACGTTGTAGTTACGTTACTAGTAAGTCATGGAATTACCAACATATTACGTATAGAGTACGTATCTGGAACGTCCTTGGTTTTCTTATAACGTTAGGAGATCGTACTGACGACGTTGTGATATGGTAATTTGATGGTAATAATATTATGGGCATACAACGTTGTAGTTACGTTACTAGTAAGTCATGGAATTACCAACATATTACGTATAGAGTACGTATCTGGAACGTCCTTGGTAATCTTATAACGTTAGGGGGTCGTACTGACGACGTTGTGAGATGGTAATCTGAAGGTAATAAAATTACTGGCATGCAACGTCATAGTTACGTTGTCAGTTAGTAAGTCATGAAATTACCAAAACGTACGAATACATTACGTAACTGTTACGTCATGTGTTAGCTGGGTGGCTGATGCCATGGCGTAGAAAGACCCAATCAGCGCTCGGTTAGAGTTTCATGACTAAACTTTGTATTTTATGAGTTATGTGTACCCCGAAGGATCTGCATAGTGACCCCTTCACTTCATTTTGGCTAACTTTACTTTATTCTACCTCACCTTATTTAGCTAATTTTAGAGGAAAGTGATACATTTATTTATGCTCTACCCGGCCCGCAACTGATCTCAAAAATAAAACATAATCCAGCCCGCTAAATAATTATTATTCCCTATAGTTGCTACCTTACTGATATGCAAAGAAAAAGTCGCCGTTCTATGGGGGCATTCACATATCGCGTCACATAAGCGTTCTCCTCCGCATTGCTCCAGTGGCGTCTGTTGTTGCTATGCAACCATGAGCCGCGCTATCAACCGCGTCGCTTCTATTATGAGCGCGCCTAAATTACAGTAAAAGCACTCGACTTTAACGCAAAACATGTCTCAGTGTTTGTCAAGAAACAGAAGTGTACAAATGTATTCAGGGATTGTATTTGTTCTGTACAGTGTTGTTCAGTGCAAGATCTAATGTTATTTAAGCTAACATGAAGTAATATGTTGTCATGAAGGAAAATACTACCACTAAATGTTAAAAACTAATAATGTATGTAACAATGATAGATTTTTATTTTTTGGCAAAATAAAGTTGATATATTTAGCTCCCGTTTTTTATTTATTTCTGACCCCTCCACGCCACAAGTGTTGCTGGTTTTGTTTCTAAATTACAAATTTTTTTATTCCATGCACCTTGTTGGATGTGAGAAGTTGCACCAGACTATTGCAATTAATAGTATTATATTAGTAATAGTATTATTTTTACTCTGTAATAATGAAAGAGACACTGCTGTTTACATTTAGTATGGTACATAAAATATTTATAGTATAGGTATACAAATATTTTAGTAGGTAAATGAGAAATAATGCAAAGGAAAGTAAATTTTCTGAAATGTTGCGCTTTCTTGCGCTTGAATGTTAATATGGCCCTCCTATGAGGTGTCAATCACAGAAACGGCCCCCCGCCAATTTGAGTTTGAGACCCCTGGTTTAGATCTAACCAATCATTATCTTACACTTTGAGTCTGAGTTTGCAGATGCTGATGCCAACCTTCCCATCCTCCCCACCACCACCAGGATGGTCCCTGTCCATACCTCACAGGGGGTTGGCTACGCCCCTGCCTTCAACTTCAGGCAGGAAATGCAACCCTTTAGGTTGTGAGCTACGGACAGGGCCTAAGCCACAGAACTTTCTTACAATATTTTGATTGCTGATTGTTAATAAATATCATTGTTACATTATCTTGCCTCCCGAGTCTTTCTGGTAGAACTAATGTGAGAAGGATCTAAGTATTGTTAAAAGCTACCTGTGTATGTAGCTCTCAAGAGAGCAACCATACATTTTTGTTGGAATTTAATTCTTTTTTTATGCTTTTGATCATTTATTCTTTTATAATATATATATTTTATCATTTAATTAATCCATTTAATAACATAATAATTTGTTAGGTATCATTTAACCATTTTTTTTATTTGATTGTATTACTTATTTTTCCTTGCTCTTGTAGTGTTTGTTGTTGTTTAATCTTATGATTGTATGGTTCAAAGAGATATTTGTCTTCACAAGTTAGAGATAAGGAAATGTCTCTGTTTCAAGTTTTAATGTCATGGTATGATGTTGTGAAGTAGTAATTTTCCATTGCTTATACTTTGGTATAATCAACATGGTTGAACTTGTGCTGGTCAGACAAAGTCCAGATGGAGTGGGATGAAGTTGGAAGAAGCAGACTTCTGAGCATTAAAATTATTCATTAAACCCCACTCTTTCTTTTACCATCACTTTGTCTCCTGCTTTCTGGATGTAACAGAAGCTAACACATGCTGATGTGCACAATAACTTAATAAACCATAAACTGCGAACACAAGGTCTGACTATTTGCACCTGCACAGATACGTTTATTCAAACATTACAATACAGACTTTACAATATGATACTCCAGATGCATAGCAAATAGCTTGTTTTCTTTTGCAGTGCTAAACTACAGTAGCTGATGTAAGCTTTTGGTTTAATTAAACTTCAAAGAGAAATGAAAAGAACATTGTCTAGACATTTTCTTTTTGCTGCAAGAGTTTGCCTAATAGGTATTACACCGGTCTGAGAGCAGAGTATCTTTAGACTTCATGTCTAATCATTTCATGCCCCCGGGTCACTCTACATAGAGCAGAGCGGAGCAGCAGATGCTTTATGAGAGCACACTCAAACTGGGATACGTGAGAAAGATACCAAAGCCACAGCTATAGCCTGGCGGATGCAATATTTTGAAATCTCTTCATGTGTCAGTTAATTTCGACAGCTGTGCAAGACCTTGTCCAGACCGCAAGGCTTAACGTTGGATAATTCAAAGGACATGTTGTACTAATGTAGACCAATCAATAGGACCACATAAGCCAGAGGCATTGAGCATGTTTACATCTTTTTCCAAATGAAGTCCATATTCTAAAAAAAAAAGAAGACATTTACATGCTTCATAGTTTTTGTACTAATAATGTATAGTCATACTTAGCTTTTTAGCTTTAGCATTTCTTTAGTAGTTCCATAGCATTAGCATCACTGTTCTTCAATTCTATACATATAATAAATATAACAAAATAATACTTAAAGGGATAGTTCACCCCAAAATTAAAATTTGATGTTTATCTGCTTACCCCCAGGGTATCCAAGATGTAGGGGACTTTGTTTCTTCAGTAGAACACAAATGATGATTTTTAACACCAACCATTGCAGTTTGTCAGTCATATAATGCATGGCAATGGTAACAAAATCTATGAGAGTAAAAAAAAACATGCACGGACAAATTCAAATTAAACCCTGCGGCCCATGACGACACATTGATGTCCTAAGACACGAAACGATTGGTTTGTGCGAGAAACCAAACAGTATTTATATCATTTTACCTCTTATACACCACTATGTCCAACTGCCTTGAGCATGCACACGGCATCCGGTGTGTGAGGTGTGTATGCGCTCTGGCATAGTTTAAACATGGTGCCTGTAGTACAACAGTTGTTATACAAATGAAAGTAAACCACTAAAAAACATGGTTTTATTACATCAAAACTTACATCAAAACGATCTTGTTCACATACCTCAGTTGGATGTGGAAAAACCATAGGCACAGCTGATCGTTTAAGTCGTATGTGATCCTCTCCTGGGTATGGAAAATCATCAAGGGAAAAATTATCACTGCAGACCCTCAACAACTTTAGTATGTTAATGGGTGTGTTGATATCCAGCCGAAGAGCGATCAACCATAACTTCAGGAGAGCAGGCTCAGAAGTTGGGAATACATGGAAAAGTCACCACTTGTCACGTACATAATGACGGATGCAATTCCAAGTTAATCTCTTTATTAAGAGCTTCACACACAGATGGTCAGTAATCCGGTTTGTAAAATCCAGAGAACGATCCAATGAGGAAAAAGGAAAAAGGAAACAGGAAACGATGACGAGAAATCCAATCCAAGGAACATACAAACACGAGCAAACACGGGACACTAACACCAGGACTCTGACAAACATGAGACGAAAGACAAGGCATTATATAGGCAGGTGTAATTGCCCACACGAACAATCAGGTGACACACCACAGAACCACACAGACACCAGAATGAGACAGCGGATTCATGAACCATGACAGTACCCTCCCTCCTAAGAATGCCTCACGGCGTTCCCAGAACTCCTTACCTGTCGATTGTAATCATCGATGAGGGATCCAGAATGTCCCTAGCAGGAACCCAACTTCTCTCCTCCGGACCGTAACCTTCCCAGTCCACCAAGTACTGGAATCCGCGTCCCCTCTGCCTAGAGTCCAGAATGCGATTGACCAAATATGTAGGTTCCCCATCTACGAGTCACAGCGGTGGAGGAACCGGAGTAGGCGGATTAAGATGAGAGTGAAAAACGGGTTTAATTTTGGAAACATGAAAGGCAGGATGAATCCTCCTGTACGCTGGAGGTAATTTGAGTTGGACTGCCACCGGACTAATGATTTTGGTGACAGGGAACGGGCCGATGAATTTAGGAGCTAATTTATTGGCAACGGAGCGGAGCGGAATGTTCTTAGTAGAAAGCCACACTTATTGACCAACGACGTATATGGGAGGCTTCGACCGGTGGCGATCAGTCTTAGCCTTGGTGCGCGCCCTCACCTGCAGCAGCATCTCACGGGCTCTGCTCCAAGTGCGGTGGCACCTCTGGACAAAGGCGTGAGCAGAGGGGACCGTGACTTCAGATTCCAGACTGGGAAACACAGGTGGCTGGTAACCTACACTACATTCAAACGGAGAGAGGCCCGTAGAAGACACTGGTAATGAATTATGTGCGTACTCAATCATAGAGAATTGTTGGCTCCAGGAGGAAGGATTCTTGGATGCCAAACATCTCAACATTTGCTCCAAATCCTGGTTGGCTCTCTCGGTCTGCCCATTGGTCTGGGGATGGAACCCAGAGGAAAGACTGACAGTCGCCCCCAGCAGTCTACAAAACTCTTGCCAAAATTTGGACACAAATTGGGGACCCCTGTCGGACACCACATCTATCGGGAGGCCATGTAACCGAAAGATGTGGTCTATGATGGTAACCGCTGTCTCCTTAGCAGAAGGTAATTTTTTTAACACTCTGAGGTCTGAAAACGCGCCGGCGCGTTTTGCAGGTTTTTTTTTCACATTGCAGCAAAACAGACTTAAAATACTCCGTCATTTTTTGTCATAGAGACATAAGTAATATATCAATTGAAACTATAGAATATATTCTTTTATTTGTATACACTAAATGTTGTGCTTTTTGTAAAATAAAGAAAACTAACATGATGCGTGATTTCTCCTCTCCCTCTGAATGAAGTCCAATCTGATAGTTCTCAGAAAATGAACTGTAACTTAGTGAATACTAATCAGAGAAAAATTACACTTATGTCTAAAAAAACGTTAAGATGTCAGGTTTTAAATCATGTAAGTCAAATCGAAAACAAACCTTCTGTGTTTATGTAAACTGTATGAAAAGAGAGCCATGTCAGAAGTCCGTGATTCAGCTCATTATCCGCTAATGCGGCCACGCCCACGGAGCCAGCGCTATTCAGACACAAATTCAGAGGCAATACATGCATTCATCGTCTCAATTGTGTATTTATTGTCTTGAAAAGTGTTTATCTGGATGTAAAAGTCATGGTTAGGGAGTTCTAGAAGACATGCAGTTAGTTTCTGTTTTATTTTCTTCTATAGATGAATTTTAGATGAGTTTTTGTTTCTTTAGCACCCTCCGACTGCAGTATGAATTGGAAACTCCATTCATGGAATAGCCTCTTCTTCTTTTAGATGAATTTGTGGACTAAAATGCACAGAGCGCCCTCTGACTTCAAGTATGAATTGAAAACACCAGCGCTCATAGTAATGACAATGAATATTAAATAAATATAACTCCTTTGTATAGAAAATTTACATAAGCATATGAGAATCCAATATTTCTCCAAATGTGCATGCTTTTAAACTAAAAGCCTATATTCAGACTCTTTGCATCACAGAAATACATTATATTTTAAAGTATAATATAAAACCATTACTTTATATTGTAATAATATTTTTCTGTATGTTTCATATATGATGAGCTTGAGACATCACAGAAGGTTTTTTTCACAGCCTACCTGACTGAAATGCCTCATTAATATGCAAGTCATTTCAGCTCATTACTATGCAATTCTTTTGTCTTCTCAGATGAGAATGGCCCATTAAGTGGTGATTCACGCCTCCACGCATACTGTGTTTCTTGGCAAAAAGTGTCTTACAAAAACTAAATCAATATATTGTTTTATATGAAGGAGTAAGCAGCATAATGTTTACATAATTCTGAAGCAAAAACTCTACAATACTTTCGGGTATTGGAGGTTGTAGACTAAACACAGATTTACTATACTTTTTTTGGCCTTATTTCAGTGACTTAAGTTTTTTGTTCTCTCCTGTGGATAGTGAAGTATCTATTGAATGCATTTCCAGAATCTCAGTAGACATAGGCCATCAGGGTACTTTTCAGCTACTGTTTGTTTTTTTGGGTTTTTTGTTTTGTTTTTTGTTTTATACCATGAGTACCTGTACCATAGACTAAACTATTAGTTTACTGAGAGATACTTCAGAGTGTACTTTCATAAACTAAAAAATGTACAATGTACAAGTATTAAAATAGTAAACTACTAGTATAAGTTCAGTTGTTGTACAGATGCAGTACAAATGAGAAACATAGTTGTGAACTAGTTGTGCACTTAAATTTACTACTGTTACACAAGTACTTTTATACACTAAAAAGTGGGCCAATTTGGTTCCAATCAGTATAGAAATAGTACACTTACAAGTTTACTACTATAACATTGATATTAGTATACTTACTACATAAAGTATACTTAAAAATATACATTGCTTAAAGGGGTGGTTGCATGCGATTTCACTTTTTTAACTTTAGTTAGTGTGTAATGTTGCTGCTTGAGCATAAACAGTATCTGCAAAGTTACAGCGCTGAAAGTTCAATGCACACGGAGATATTGTCTTTTAAAGTTATGGCAGTTTATTGCCTACAAAAACGGGCTACAACGAGCTTCTTCCCGGGTTGGTGACATCATAAACCCTTGCTATTAACATAAACACTGCCCCCGGGAACAGCAACAAAGTGGGCGAGGCCATGTGGCGCAGTATAATGGAAGCGGAAGAGTTGTTTACACCGAACGCGAGCTGTGCGACGTGACGCATCAAAAGATATAGAACCCATTATAATCTGTGATATTTTCTACCCTGGATGCGGTGCTGAAGACAGCTTCCTGAATCTACACGAGTTTAATGCTGGATTTACACAAAGACTTTTACTGAAAGATGAAGCAGTTCCCACTTTAAAAGCAGAAGCTGCTGTTTATCAGCCCCAAACTGTAAGTACGTTTTATTGTTTGTCTTTTAAACGTAATGTTATAGTTCTGTTGCTATTTTTAATGCATCTAGGACGTATACAAAGAGCAACTCGTTTTTGCTAGCCAGTTAGCTAAATTCTAGTGCAACAAACACCAACAAACTTTTATGTTCATAGACAAACAGTTGTTCATGCTATAAATTAAACGCTACCTTTACAAAAATGCGACTACTCAGGCATGTATTTACTACAGTAAAGCTTTAATCAGGATAAAACTGTATATTGAAAGCTAACCAACAGCAGTGACAGCTTATCTAAACACTTTGACACAAATACTAAATGACATACCATTCATAAACATCCTTCAAAAGCCGCGATTGCAGAGGTTCTACTTTTTCCTCTTCATCTGCGTCTGATTTGGCTCAATTTGATACAGCAATGTAGGCGCTATTATTTACTTTCCACCTAAGCGCGTAACTACGACTGGTAAGGGGCGTGGCGTTTCCCGACGCTTCAGTGAATCACGACAGACTGGGCCAGTAACCAACCTGCTGACCAATCTGAGCACATAGCGTATGTCGGAGGGAGTGGCTTCATAGAAGCAGGAAGTCAAACGAGCCGTTCATATGACAGTGGAAACAGAGGTGTAGAATTAAGATAAAATATATGAAAAATACAGCATTTAAAAAAAAACGAAGCATTAAGACATGTTAAACTGTGCCCCCAAAACACAATCAAGCCTAGAAAAAAAACATGTAACCACCCCTTTAAGTATCCTTAATAAAATTAACTTGAAGTATACTTCTTTTTGTAAGGCTGTCCATGTTTGCATTTAATATTTTTCCCCTGCTGTTTGTGTGCGGAGTATGGTGTTTGGATCCCTGCTGTACACAATCCAATCAGAACAGACCTGTATACTCAGTTTTGGGTCACAACCCACCAGTTGAGAGCCACTGTTCTAAACTATCATGGAAATGAATTTGATGCAGCAGAAATATGTGGTTTGGATAGAGTAGAGTGTGTCCTCTGCCTAAGTTGAGTGTGTGGATGTGTGCCATAGTACTGGAGTGGCACAAGATCAAGCAGGGAGCTGTTGACCCCAAAGGCAGGTGAGAAGCAGAGAGGCAGACATAACACACTTGATTCACGACACATCAGCGTGGAGGCATTGGTTCCTATGTGTGCATCTCATCACGGATGGTAGGAGAGACAGAAAGGGAGAGAAAACTCCATGAATACCAAAACACATCCATTTCTGCATTCTAATCAACAATCAACTCATAACATAAATGCTGTCCATCTTTACAGACAAAACACCACTGTATAGAATTAGTTATAGGCTTTTCAAATGGTCTGAATGAGCAATGTGTATGATAATTCATCCTAGCAAACCCAATCTTTTGAATCCGATCATGAAAAAGATTTGTTCTTTTATTGATTCTCTGATACTTTCTGTAAGTTCTGTTATTATTTCATGAGATCTTGATATATGCTTTATTTTGGAGTTTCACAGAATGGTCTACAAAATATCTGTCACAAGCTGTGACAACCCAGTCTCATATGAAAACGTATCCTGACTACGTTGGTCCAAAGTGCAAAACGTAGAGGGGTTACAATAATGGCCCTTAAATTGTATGACTGTTAAATTTTTTTTTTTTTGCCTATTGTTTTGCGTCCAAGTCACGTGACTTTAGAGAGCCCGGCCGTGAGAACAAAAAACATGGCGGACGTTTCTCTACTTTTTAGTGAAAAAAATAATATTTTGAGTTAGTTTCTGCATAAAAATAAATTTTGATTACATTTTTAGCGAGAAATATATATTCTATTTTCATAATATTCACTCAGTGAATGTACATAATCACTCGCTTGCGCGTTGTTGCAAAGATTTTTCAGATCTCGCCAGAATAATGTGAAACTGCTACGTTTTGGTTGCTATGGACAATATTTTGAGTTAGATTCTGCATAAAAATAAGGTTTGATTACATTTTTAGCGAGAAATATATATTGTATTTTCATAATATTCACTCAGTGAATGTCAACCCGTTCTCACTCTCGAGGCGTCAAAGATTGAAGCATGGTCAAGTCAAGCGTCGCTCTGGAGACGCGAAAGGTCCAATGGGAAACCTTTAGCGTCAAAAACTGACGCGAATTTTATTGGTATGAAATCACGCTGAAGAAGTCTCCTTCAGAACACATCGCGATATTTGGCATCAGTTCGCGTGTGCTGGATGTTGGGAAGTAGTCGTAAATACGCTGTTCTAATGTTTGATATAATGTATTTTCTGTTTGCAGATATTAATCAGATTAACGTTAGCTCCCTCATGTTCAGTCACTGCATTATATCTGTCACATCCGCTGAGGTTTTGCTTTTCATAGTAAATACTAAACTAGGGTGATTAAACACTGTCACGTGACGTGCAATATATTGCACAATATATATAACATATTCATATCAGGTTCAAAGTAGTACAAGTGTAGTTTCAAAATGGTATTTGTTGTAGAAGCACGGTAAAAAACAACACTTACCATGCTTTTTTACCACAGTATTGGTAGTTTTAATGTGATTTTTGTTGTAAATACAGAGTAACCACAACACTTATCATGCTTTTAATGCCTAATAATGTTAAATCCAAAAACTGTAAGGTCAATGGAACTTCTTTCCTATATATATTTATATATAAACCTATATATTATAAATAATGATATTTTCTTTTCTCTTGTTTTAGCTGAAAAGACAAAAAAGGCCTTTCGGAAATGGATGAAGGAGACAGAAAGCTGCAAAGGCAAATAATTGCAATGTTATGTATGTGTTGCTTTTAACCCTTTATCAAACATTTTATCAAGCATTTGTTAAATAGTCTCACAGTAAATTAAAATTAAAGTCAAATCCTGTACATATTTAACACCTTATTTGTAAATCAGTTGTGCCCCTTCTTGGACAGCTGGACGTCCCACACATAAAAGTTTATATTAATTCCATTGAATTCTTTAAAATGATTACAGATTGGCCCAAAATGTTCCAATGATACAAGATGTCTCTCCGCACCTCATAACTACCTCTGTTTGCAAGAGTGGAAATTATCATTTGACTTGTCACATGACATCAGATATTCGATTATTTTGTCATGATCATTTACACTGCTGATAATGTCCTGCTTGCATGTGAAACATGTTATTTATTTATTTTTATTTTTTATTTTTTTAAATATGAATATAGCTTGATATACTTTTAATCATGGAAATGCCCACACATCAGTGAACTTATTACATAAATGCATTTAACATTTAATTGTGCAACACTCTTTACAGAAGGAAATCCTACGGTTATGTATGAACTCACAACATCATCATCAAGTGCTGTGCTGGGCACATTGGGTAACAAGTGTCCTCCAACGTATCCAATCTGTGACCACATTCTCCAATTCTTCCCATGGGACACCGACATTCTTCAGGCCTTCGTTTCCATGTCTTCCCCTGCATTCTCCTGGTGGTGTCCACTTCATATCTGTCTTTGGGTGTTGTTGTTTGGTCATGCTTAGGATGTGTCCAGGGAGGTGCACCCTTCACTCTGTCACAGTTTTTAAAAGTTTTCACGTGGACTCCTCCTTATGATCTCCTTGAAACGTGCAGAACCAATATTGAAAATAGTAATTTATCTTTTTCCATATTCTTGCCTTTATCAAAGAAGCACCAGTGCTCATCCGGAGTTTTGGTAAAAGACATATTCAATGCCATCCACTAGTTCTAGTAATGCTGCGACTATAGTCAAATATGTATTTCTGCATGTGTATATAGCAGGTGTTTGTCCGAACAATTGAAGTTAGTGAGAGTGTTCAGGAAAACCCTCTGAGAACAATCAATATTTATTTAATTCTGTTTAATTCCGGACATTATTCCGTGAGTTTGTTACGTCTACATTTAAATGGACTTGAAAATGTCTTGCATTTTGTTTAATTAAACCTTTTATTACAGTGTCACTATAGTAAATGTCCACCTTAACTACATCTATGGTATCATTATATCAGTACCTGGATAATGTAAATGTAACATACCCATGAATGTATTTTATAGAAGCATTTTATTGCTGAAAATATTTAACATTTATAAAATGCATTAACTATTTGAATTTGCCTTTCATTTAGTTACAGTAAAAGTGAACAATAAACACAATATTGTATTGATTAAAGTTGAGAATGTAAAATGTTATTTTTCCCCCCTATTCTTTAAAGGGCACCTATTATGCCCCTTTTTACAAGATGTAATATTGGTCTTGGGTGTCCCCAGAATGTATTTGTGAAGTTTCAGCACAAAATACCCCACAGTTAATTTATTAGAACCATTTGAAAATGTCATTTTTGGGGCCTGTTTTAAAAAGAGCTGTTTTGGTGTGTACCACCTTAAATATAAATGAGCTGCATATCCCCGCCCTGCCTTTGGATGAGGGCGTAACTTGCATACCTATGGCAATAAACAGTCGGTAGAAGCAGAATGGCTGAGAGTGAGAGACCCGCTGTTTTGTATGGCATTCAGCCGTACATGTTTGAACCGGAATCAGACCCAGATGATGAAGAGACTCCGGCAGAAGAAACACAATTGAGAATGGAGCAGGACGTCTCTGAATGGTTATTTGATACATTTATGTACTTATAGAGTTTTAATCGCGTCCCCTTTGCAATTATGGATGTGCAACACACACACACACACACACACTGTGATAACGTTCGCGCAATTTTTTGAAACTACAAACACAAATACTGTGGTAACGTTTGCTAAGTACGTTAGATACACACTATACAAACAAGGTTTAAATTATATACACAGACATTCTACGACGACGACAACAACTTTAGACGCATTTGTTATTGAATTGGCTGACATCGACTGAAATGACTATTTGCTCAAAAAACATTAAATACACTTACTTCTTCTGGAGGTGACGTCGGATCACGAACAGTAGGCAACGATCCACACAGGATTAAATTTGAAGCAAGACCTGCTTTGAATTGACCCTCGTTCTCAAAACAGTCAGTCAAAAAATGATTCGCGCAAACATAAACGTATTTTGGAATTTTGAGTGGCGCCTTTCCTTCGTAAATAAAATCCATCCACTGCGTTTTCAGTGGCTCTGATGTCGGAAGTAAGTGAAAACTACTATGTTCATTATTACATCCCACAACAGAACACTTATGTTTCTTAAGAGACATTACCGGCTGTCGTTGAAACAATGGAGGATTGTTGACAGATCACCGACGGCGGGGTCTATGCCAAAACCAGATTGTCAATCAAATCACGTGGGTGGGGCTTAGCGCAATTCTACGTCACAGTGAGAGCAATCTTAGAACAGGGCGTTCTGAGACAGTGCTTATGAATTATTGAGATTGTAAAAAAAACACTGGGTGGATTTTTCTCATTCTAGGGTGGTTTTGCTCACACACTGCCAACACACATGTATGGTCAAACACCATGTAAAAGTGAATTTTGCATAATAGGTGCCCTTTAAAGAAACATATTTTCACATGGAATTTTATCTCATCTCTTGGTTTGTAAAAATAATACTTCATCATATCGATTTGTGTAGTTATATTTCACTATAATAGATTGCCTCTGTAACTGGATATATTTTTTTCTCACAATTAACTGATTTTTATACTGTTGTGCAGTAGTTTGGGGACTACATTTGTCTTTGACACTAAATATTGGAGTATGATTACAAAATCAAGTACATTCATTATGCTTTTATTTATATTTATTTTAATTCCAAGAGTTCAAATGGTGAAGAATGGTATAAATAAGTGATTAAATGTATACCTTTAATATACTACTGTGGCAGGGAGGGCGTGGTTCAGTGAAGTCTGCAGCAGGAGAGAGAGTCGGGAGATGCTTGGTAAGTGAGTGGGTTAATTGTAAATCACGAACACCTGTTTCTAATTCCAGTAATTGGCACGGAGACAGGATAAAACACCAGGAGAAGCAGGAGTGTGTGAGAGAGAGAGGGACTGCTGACTGAGAAACACTGGGACTGAGCTGGAGAGCACTACTGGAGTGAAGCCCGTCTGTGGATGTGGATTGTTTATTGTGCGTTGCACAGACTTTTGTTTGGACACCTTGTTATTGAAATAAAAACTCAGTCAGCAGTCAAAGTCGACCCTGTCCTCTTCCTTCCCTACGAACTTGAACTTGTTACACTGGTGCCGAAACCCGGGAAGGAAGAAGGGAGCCGCCGCCATGCACTCGACCTCTGCCCAGCCGTTTGCGGAGATCATCTCATCCCTCGCGGTCATGCAACAGGAACATCATCAAGCCCTGCTGGACCTGCGTACGGATCAGGAGCGCCGCTTTGAGGCCATCATACAGGTCCAGCAGGAAGACCGCGAGAGGTTCCGGAGCTGGATTGACCAGGAGGTTCGTGCTAAGACCACCAGCACACTCGCTGCGCCCACCCACCTGCCGCTGAATAAAATGGGGCCACAGGATAACCCAGAGGCCTTCATGGACTTATTTGAAAGATCAGCTGAGGCTTCTGGGTGGCCCCGGGGGGAGTGGCCGGTGCGCCTGATCCCCCTGTTATCAGGAGAAGCGCAGGTGGCGGCGCAGCAGCTCCCTGTACAGAACCTCCTGGTCTTCGACGATCTCAAGCGGGCCATCCTACAGCGCGTCGGCCGGACCCCGGAACAACATCGCCAGTACTTCCGCTCATTGGGGCTGGGGGAGTCCGGCCGGCCATTCCTGATGGCCCAACAGCTCCGGGACTCCTGCCGCAAATGGCTGCTGGCCGACGGAAGCGACGTGGAACAAGTCATCGATCGGGTGGTACTGGAACAGTTTACCACTCGGCTTCCGAAGAAAACGGCCGAGTGGGTCCAGTGCCACCGGCCCACGTCGCTGGATTCGACCATCCATCTGGCAGAGGACCATATGGTGGCGTGCCCAGGGGTCGGCGAACTTTTACCATCAATCTCTCTCTCTCCTTCTGTTCCCCTCTCTCTCTCTAGACCTGTCCCTCTCCCCAGGTCTCGTCCGCCCGGCCCGTCTCGTGTTCTGCCCCGGGGGCGGGGCGGAACTGAACTTGGATCAGTTTCTGGACCTAGAGCCCTGCCCAGGGGGGCGGGACTGTCTGCTGTCGGGCTGGACCCCACTCCTGTTTCTCCCCTCTCTCCGCGCCAACAATTTAACCCACTCTCTGCCACGAGAGCGGCGGGTAGGTCTGGGCCGGTCTGTTGGCGTTGCGGGGACCCGGAGCATTTCGTGGACAGTTCTCCTGTCATTGAGGTGGGGACAATGATCCGGGTCCCGGACGACCCGCAGACTGCCCCTGGTCAGGCTGGCCGGTACCAGATACCTGTGAGTATCAAGGGGGGTACCTATCAGGCTTTGGTGGACTCAGGTTGTAACCAAACCTCCGTTCATCAAAGCCTGATTTCGTCCGGGGCATTGGATACAAGCCGCATGGTTAGGGTGCGGTGTGTGCACGGGGATGTGGTGGAATATCCTATGGTGCCAGTTATTATTCAATTCAGGGGTCAAAAGCATAGTGTTGAGGTGGCAGTTAACCCGCACCTCCGGCATCCGTTAATTTTGGGAACCAATTGGCCAGCGTTTACTGAATTATTGGGGGCTTTATGTACGGATGCCTCTTGGGGAAAAAATGCACTGGAGAGGAACGCGAGTGTGCAGGCGGGAGAGACTGAACCGGGACCACTGGGTACTGCCTCAGGGGAACAGAGCGAAATCGAGAGACTTATTCTCTCGGAGCGCGATGATTTTCCCTTGGAGCAGTCTCAGGATGAGACGCTGAAACGTGCGTTTGAACAGGTCATCACCATTGACGGTCAGCCTCTCCATCCTGGACAACCGCTTACTTATCCATATTTTGCAATTATAAAAAATAGGTTGTATCGAGTGACCCAAGACGCTCAGACAAAAGAAGATACAACCCAGTTGTTAGTTCCTAGGAGCCGCAGGGAAATGCTTTTTCAAGCGGCTCATTCTAATCCAATGGCTGGTCATTTAGGACAGGTGACGACACTAAATCGCCTCATGACCCGATTTTTTTGGCCGGGCATTCACGAGAATGTGCGCAGGTGGTGCGCGGCTTGTCGTGAATGTCAGTTGGTAAACCCACCGGCCACCCCAAAAGCGCCTTTGCGCCCCCTCCCATTAATGCAGGTCCCCTTCGAGAGAATTGGCATGGACCTCATCGGGCCATTAGAGCGATCAGCACGAGGACATCGTTTTGCATTAGTCATTGTGGATTATGCAACACGATATCCCGAAGCAGTGGCTCTCCGCAACATTTCCGCTAAGAGTGTTGCTGACGCACTGTTTTCTTTAATCTCCCGAGTGGGGATTCCCAAGGAAATCCTCACTGATCAGGGCACGGCGTTTATGTCACGGACGTTACGCGAACTTTATGAATTATTGGGCATTAAATCGATTCGTACCAGCGTCTTTCACCCACAAACGGACGGGCTGGTCGAACGTTTTAATCGCACGCTTAAAACAATGATTCGTAAATTCGTACAGGAAGACGCCAAAAATTGGGATAAATGGTTGGAACCTCTGTTGTTCGCTGTGCGAGAGGTCCCGCAAGCCTCCACGGGGTTTTCCCCCTTCGAGCTTCTCTATGGTCGTCAGCCTAGAGGGGTGTTAGACGTCATAAGAGAGGCTTGGGAGGACGGACCGTCTCAATCAAAAAACGAAATTCAGTATGTGCTGGACCTGAGAACAAAACTCCACACTTTGGGGCGGCTCTCTATGGAGAATTTGTTACAGGCCCAGGACAAACAGAGCCGGCTGTATAACAGAGGGACCAATTTGCGTAAATTTGCACCGGGAGATAAAGTGCTTGTATTGCTCCCAACGTCAAGTTCAAAATTACTTGCAAAGTGGCAAGGACCATTTGAGGTCACACGGCAAGTTGGAGAGCTCGATTATGAGGTAATACGCTCAGATAGGAGGGGAGCACGTCAAATTTACCACCTCAATCTCCTTAAAAAATGGAATGAGGGAGAATCAGTGATGCTGGCGACGGTGATTAGCGGAGAGGATGATCTTGGGCCAGAGGCGAATATAAAAAAAGAATCTCTCGAACTGGCCCCAGGGGGAGATCATCTCTCGCCCTCCCAGCTCATTGATTTAACCAAATTACAGGCAGAGTTTGCTGACGTGTTTTCTCCCCTACCTGGTCGTACAAATCTCATTCAGCACCATATCGAGACAGAGCCGGGCGTGGTGGTTCGCAGCCGGCCGTATCGCTTACCTGAACACAAGAAAAAAGTAGTTCAGGAAGAATTAGGAGCGATGCTTGAAATGGGGGTAATAGAAGAATCCAGCAGTAACTGGGCGAGCCCGATAGTTTTGGTTCCCAAAACGGACGGCTCAGTTCGGTTCTGTGTGGATTACCGCAAGGTGAACGCTGTGTCGAAATTCGACGCGTATCCAATGCCACGGGTGGACGAATTGCTTGACCGGCTCGGTACGGCTCGCTTTTATTCGACATTGGACTTAACAAAGGGATATTGGCAGATCCCCTTGTCGCCATTATCCAAAGAAAAGACAGCTTTCACAACGCCGTTTGGATTACACCAATTTGTTACTCTTCCGTTCGGGCTGTTCGGGGCACCGGCCACCTTTCAGCGTCTCATGGATAAAATTTTGCGGCCCCATGGTGCATATGCTGCTGCTTATCTGGATGATATTATTATCTTCAGTAATGACTGGCGGCGGCATATGCAGCATTTGAGGGCCGTCCTGAGATCGCTGAGGGGGGCCGGGCTCACGGCCAACCCGAAGAAGTGTGCGATTGGGCGTGTGGAAGTAAGGTATCTGGGCTTCCACTTGGGACATGGACAGGTGCGTCCCCAAATTGATAAGACAGCAGCGATTGCGACCTGTCCGCGCCCTAAGACCAAAAAGGAGGTTAGACAGTTCCTCGGGCTGGCGGGATATTATAGAAGGTTTGTACCTAATTATTCGGACCTCACCAGCCCGTTGACTGATCTAACTAAAAAGGAGGCACCAGATACGGTCCAGTGGACGGAGCTGTGCCAGCAGGCCTTTACCCAGGTGAAGGCTGCTCTATGTGGCGGGCCATTGCTTCACTCTCCTGATTTTTCTCTCCCTTTTTTGTTGCAGACTGACGCGTCGGACAGGGGGCTGGGTGCTGTCCTGTCCCAGGAGATAGAGGGGGAGGAACGGCCGGTGCTGTACATTAGCCGTAAGCTCTCTAAGAGAGAAGCTAAGTACAGCACCGTGGAGAAAGAGTGTCTTGCCATCAGGTGGGCCGTCCTCACCCTCCGCTATTATCTCCTGGGACGGGAATTCACCCTCTGTTCGGATCACGCTCCCCTGCAGTGGCTCCACCGCATGAAGGATACCAACGCGCGGATCACTCGTTGGTATCTGGCTTTACAGCCTTTTAAGTTCAAAGTGGTCCACAGGCCGGGTGTTCAGATGGCTGTGGCCGATTTCCTCTCCAGAAATGGGGGGGGGGCTGCAGGCCGGATGGCTCCCCGGCCTGAGTCGGGCGGTGGGGGTATGTGGCAGGGAGGGCGTGGTTCAGTGAAGTCTGCAGCAGGAGAGAGAGTCGGGAGATGCTTGGTAAGTGAGTGGGTTAATTGTAAATCACGAACACCTGTTTCTAATTCCAGTAATTGGCACGGAGACAGGATAAAACACCAGGAGAAGCAGGAGTGTGTGAGAGAGAGAGGGACTGCTGACTGAGAAACACTGGGACTGAGCTGGAGAGCACTACTGGAGTGAAGCCCGTCTGTGGATGTGGATTGTTTATTGTGCGTTGCACAGACTTTTGTTTGGACACCTTGTTATTGAAATAAAAACTCAGTCAGCAGTCAAAGTCGACCCTGTCCTCTTCCTTCCCTACGAACTTGAACTTGTTACAACTACATATCTACTGTAAATGTTAGAAGCACTTCAGTAGATGCAATTATATCTCTTTCAAATATATTTATGCATCAGTTTAAAACACAAAGGAGTCTTTCGTTGTAAAAGGTGATTTTTATTATACTTAATTAGATTAATTATATATTTAAGGAATCTTTCTCGTCAGCCGGAACCGAAGGAGATCTGTCGTCATTTACCATAAATGGACAAGTAAGCGTGACGCATCTGTTCAGCTGTTTTGTGATTGGCTGTGACTTTATCGCAGAACTCGCTGTGATTGGACTACCTTTCAACCCATATAAAACAGCGCTTTATCTTACAAAGTTTGTTTTAGTGTGAATATTACTTTACTCATACATTAAGTTAACTATAAAGTGTTTCCATGTTGTGAGAAATTACTCCTTTACCGAGATCCCAACCCTAACCCTAGCTTCTCAATGAACTACAGCGCCATGTTTCCCGTTCATTGATAGAATGACAGAGACATATGGGTAATGTAGTTTAAAACGTTTAGTAAAGAAATGATAAATGTTCAAATAATAAGATCTTTAATGGACAACTCGATATCTAAATATGTTTATTGTGCAAACATTTATTACATATATGAGGGATAGACTGAAATTTAATATTTTACTGTAATCACTATTAAAAAACCTTTATGCCAGCTTTCCATGTATGTCTGAAAACTGTGCCCAACATTATTTAGTAATCATAGCATAAGCAGTTGTCCTGTTGATTTTCTCTTTGATACGCTAACCGGACTTTGAGTTACAGCCATTTGAAATGTGCATTTTTTTGTTCTTCCAGGGGCCGGTGCTGGCCCCTTGGGGGTGGAAGGGCATTAAAATCTACACGGGTGTGTACTCCTCATCATGGTTAACAAACTTTGTTGAATCACATTTAAATATTGGAGTATTTTATCATTTCCTCATTTTCCATTCTAACATCATGCTTGTATAGGTTTTTGATGGGTATTGTGAGACCATCTGATGAAATATGGAAATATTATAACAAAATGTTGTAATACAATAATAATAATAATAATAATAATAATAATTGATTAATTGAATAGTAGTTGATTATTTCTTTGCTTTTTTTTTTTTTTTGTATGAACACCAATAAATATAATGGATGAACCCACAACAACTTGCCATTATCCAGCTGCCAGTGTTGGCAGTAAACTAAAAACTATTTATATTTACACTTCACTATTACTGTCATGAATGTGGCTCCCTCGTCTCATCCTCCGGACCGCCGGAGGGAGCCATCACCGGAATACTGAATCTCATTCGGACTCCATTACCCATAGGCCCTCATTCCTGGGACTGATTACACACACACCTGCACGGCATCACACACACCCTATATAACACACACACTTGCATTCATACATCGCGAAGTCTTGATTTGCTACGGTGGTCATTTCTGAGCGTTATTCCCTGGACTGTTATCTCGTTGTTTCTTGGACTGTTACTCTCTGCTGAACCTTTGCTGCCTACCCCGATCTCTGCCTGTGCCCTGGACTGTGTTTGTTTGCCGCCTGTCTTGATCTCTGCCTGTGACCCGACTCTGATTCTCTGCTGCCAGCCTCGACCCCTGTCTATCCCTGTTTACGGTACTGCTTTGCCCTTGTTTGTAAACACTGCTGTGTTTTAATAAAAAGCTGCAAATGGATCCGCACTCTGTTGACCCTTCATTACAATTACTGTTACACAAGGATAATGCACTATTCAGTAAAATAAGAAACTGTGCCAAAATGTCATTATCACCCCCTCTTCTTGCTCCTCACATGCCTAACATCAGTAATGTCCAGCTGTCATTTTGAATGCAGTAGTAGATGTACCAGAATGATCAACATCGATCTTCTTCAGTTCTGCTTGAAGTGTTTGTATCAATATAACCCACTGCAGCCTCTCTTTATTCACATTCCTTCCCTTTATTTATCTGGAAACTGCCATCCTTGTCACAACATGAAAGTATATGCAACGTTTGGTGCATTGTTGTCCCAAATATCATGAATTAGATCAAAAATATTTATGTAATATATATTTATGTATTAATAAGTAAAACAATCATGGTAATTATGTCATTTTTTTTAAATTATGAAATAAACTCAGCTTAGTTAAATTGTATTTACTCTACCAAACACCACGTTCACCATAATTTATTACACAACACTTTATTGGCGGATACAGCATAAGGTTGAAATTTGCATAAAGACAAATGAGATTCAAGATAAATAAAAACGTGTCTTCAAAAATACTTTAACGTCATAATAATCCATTCACAGACTTTACTCCTATTGCACAGCGCCACAGAATCCCATCCAGTCAACTATGATCCAGAAAACAGATTTGAAATTGAGTTTAAAATAAAGATTCATTATCACAGCTGAACTGGGTTCTTGCTCTTCCCTGTATACGTCTCTATCATGTTCATCTTCTTCTTCTAAACAGTTTGTTCAGTTGTACTCTACAGTACAACTGATGACCAGAAGATGTGATCACTGATGTGCTGTAGCTTTTTCTCAACCAGAGGAAGAAGTCTTAACATCCCATTGTCAGGCGTTCTTCAGTCCTGGTCTAAAAGTAAAACAAAAAAACACAGACAATTCAAGTTAAGTAGTTTAATGGACAGCCAGGTCAGCTTATGTTCTGCATGATTTAAACAGTGGTGGGCTACTCTGGCGCTCAGCGTCCACGGTCCAGCAGATTTAGCTCCAACCTCAAACCCAACTGCCTATTACTGTCTATAAGTACACCTTTGGAAGACTTTGGTTAAAATTTTCAGGTGTGCTCAATTATGGTTGGAGGTAAACTCTCCACCTCAAAAAGGAGACAGCAAAAGGGCTAGAGTTGCCTGTTCCTGATTTAACTTTACAAAACAGCAGTACATAATTGTGACGAGCAGGGCGGGCGAGAGCCGTGAGGGAACGGCGCGAGGCCGGTGACGCGAGTGATAATGAGCGTCACCTGCGAGGCGTGCCGGCCTCGAGTCTCTCACGGAGGAGCTTGTTTGTTTATTTTTGAATTAAAGTTA
Source organism: Chanodichthys erythropterus (assembly GCF_024489055.1). Taxonomy (NCBI): domain Eukaryota; kingdom Metazoa; phylum Chordata; class Actinopteri; order Cypriniformes; family Xenocyprididae; genus Chanodichthys; species Chanodichthys erythropterus. Next base: position 25,792,844 of record NC_090224.1, on the reverse strand, counting down.
CGTTGAATGTTCGCCGGTTCCCGCCTCCTTCTTCCCATATCTACTAACCTTGTTACATTGGTGCCGAAACCCGGGAGGAAGGAGGGACATGCTGTCGGAGAGCCCTCGCTGCTGAGGGGGATCGCGGTGCTGCGGAGTTCGGGCAGCGCGGAAGTGAAGACCGCGAAAGGCTGCCCGAGGCGGTGGTGCTGGAGCCTTGTGAAAGGTGGGACGGAGACCCGGATGCCGTGCTCCTGGGACGAGGTGGGGTGGCTGCCGTCCTGGACCTGGAGGGAGCGGAGGAGTCGCCGCCGTCTGCCGTGGGCCGGAGCCTGCTGCCGTCCGCCATGAAGGGGAGGAGCAGGGGACGGGGGACTCGCTGCCGGCTGCCCTCAGTCGGAGGAGCCATCGCCGGCCGCCAGGAGGCGGTTGAGGATCGGGCCGCCCACCGAGCGTCCAGTGCCACCGCATGGCACCGCGAAGAAGAGCCTCTTGGCAGGCTGAGGACCGAGCGGCAGTGTGTCTGGGAGCCGGACCCAGCATTTTTCCTCTCTCCCCTCTCTCGTCCTGTCGCTCCCCTTGCTTCCGTCTCCTTTCTCTCGTCTCGTCTGTCCTTACCCCCAGGTGCTGCAGCCGCCGAGACAGGCCCCGGGGGGGAGTAAAGCGCAGTCTCGGAGGTACCCCCCGGCCTGCGAGGGGCGTTGGGGGTATGTGACGAGCAGGGCGGGCGAGAGCCGTGAGGGAAAGGCGCGAGGCCGGTGACGCGAGTGATAATGAGCGTCACCTGCGAGGCGTGCCGGCCTCGAGTCTCTATATAATATATATATATATTGTAATACAATATATAATATATATATATTGTAATACAAATGCAGCACAGACTGTAAGCAAAGTACTGAACAAAAACTGTTTTACCCATATTAACAGCAACCTGTTTTAAAAGATCTTTTAGAAAGGCATGCTCTCTTTTGAGCCTTGATTTCTCTCAGGACAACATACTCTTCTGTTTCTTGTTTCAAGAGCATAATTTGGTCAAAAACCAAGTGATAACCTGTACAATGTAAAATTGTTAAAATACTGCAATAAAAACTTTAAGGCAAGAATTAAGAATAGGCACAGGACTTACTGTACTCATGAAGAAGCCATGGCCATGCATAGTTTCTGCCTCTTGTGTTCCTCCGTAGCTGCACATGAGTCGTTTTTCCTCTAGGATCTTCTGTTAGTGACTTCACTTGTTATCTGTTTTAAAACACAAATACAATGTTTTAGGTCTGTGCAGTATAAGGCCTTATTTCAAGCCAAAAAAAACTATCTAGGTATTACACATAATTTAAAGAACATTTACTATTTCATTCCTATTATACTATATTATATTATATTAACTCATTATCTTTCAAAGCTTCCCAGAACCCCATGGAACAATGTAAAGTGTTTTTATTAACTAAATGCTTTTTATCACACTTGTCTGCTTTTATCTAAAAAAACAAAAACAAAAAAAAAAACAAAAAAAAAAAAACAGAAGGAACAGTTTTTAAGAACTTTTTAAGGACTTAATAGTCCTTTGAGAGATTAAATTCTGTACTACATATTACAGCATTGCCTCAACACAAGACATACCAATGGACTTCTGTCTTCTTTGGGCATGAGATGGTCATGTTCCTTCCTCACCCTAAACAAAGGACTTCGATGAGCTTGTTTTGATATAAGGACTGGTCTTCCTTCTCTGCACAGAAAAACAAGAAAGTCTCTACTTACTCTGTGTGCAATTACTCTTGTTCTTAAAACATACAAATTGAGACAGTTATAAATAAGTTAATTTACCATACCATCCAGGAGAGCATTTGATGAGTAAATACTGATTTAAATATCTAGAAACTTTACCTGGAAAGGGATGATCACGGCAGGTTTGCAGCGACTCACTAGCTCTTGTGAGGGTTGGCTCTTAAAAGAGCTGTTGAGTTTGATGTTGTAGAGATCCTAAAAAGAAGGACTAAGTAATCTGCAATCAATTTACACATAACTGTAGGATTTCCTTCTGTAAAGAGTGTTGCATAATTAAATGTTAAATGCATTTATGTAATAAGTTCACTGATATGTGGGCATTTCCATGATTAAACATATGTCTTTAATAGCAAGCTATATTTATATTTAAAAGAATAAATAAAAAAATAACGTTTCACATGCAAGCAGGACATTATCAGCAGTACACTGATTAGATATTGAATAGACATCAGATATTCAATTATTTTGATTATGACAAAATAATCGAATATCTGATGTCATGTGACAAGTCAAATGATAATTTCCACTCTTGCAAACAGAGGTAGTTATGAGGTGCGGAGAGACATCATGTATCATTGGAACATTTTGGGCCCAATCTGTAATCATTTTAAAGAATTCAATGGAATTAATATAAACTTTTATGTGTGGGACATCCAACTGTCCAAGAAGGGGCACAACTGATTTACAAATAAGGTGATAAATATGTACAGGATTTGACTTTAATTTTAATTTACTGTGAGACTAACAAATGCTTGATAAAATGTTTGATAAAGGGTTAAAAGCAACACATACATACCATTGCAATTATTTGCCTTTGCAGCTTTCTGTCTCCTTCATCCATTTCCAAAAGGCCCTTTTTGTCTTTTCAGCTAAAACAAGAGAAAAGAAAATATCATTATTTATAACATATAGGTTTATATATAAATATATATAAAGAAGAAAGAAGTTCTTATAGACCTTTTTCACACTTCCGGGTTTTTGGCTTCCGGAATGAGCCACGCAGTGTAAAAGATTTTCCGGTTACAGTGATAGATAGCCTCGATCAGAACCAGTTCGGGAATCAAAGTCGTTTTACGAATGAAATGTCTTGAAAATGTTTGAACGGTCTTTGTGAATTATTGGTGAGACTACAGAGCTCGCATTAAGAGCTAAATTTAATAAATAATTTGAAGTGATTGCGGTTAAACTGGTTATATTCTTCGTGTATGTTTGGCGCGGCTGTGCATTATCGCGCTCCATGTGCTGTAAAGACAGTGTCTGTGTCTAAACGTGCATACTATGTGACATTATTAATATTCAGTACTATTTAGGGTGGATAGTATGCAATGAGATGTATAGAGTGTTTTTAGCGACGTGCTGGGGAAATGATCGACTGGTAGATCCCTTATCACACAAGCCTGATCCTCTGATTCGTGAAGCAGGACTGCTCGCACCATGATATTTCTGGATATAAACACTTAAGTCATCTCTCACTCATTTTCCTGTCATCATCATCTTAAAGTGTGTATTATGCGCAGCATTGTTGTACTATTGCAATATGCAAAGACTGATAGTTGTGTACAGTGTGGTTTTGGAAATTATGTCTTAGTTTAATCATTTTAATCGATTAGGATTAATTATAACATATGCTTGAATGTGGGATGTGATGCCATATGAGACATGCTATATATTTTTTAAAACGTAGCTATTAAACTCACGACAATATTATGTATCTCACGACTTTATATCCCACATTAAAATATATATTGGGAGTTAATTTTTTTAATTAATAAATTATATAAATGTCCGTAGTACGTAATACGATCTGGGAAATTGCTGAATGCGTAGCTGCATAGCCTTTGCTGTATGACAGCTGGTGATATAAATCCATCTTCCGGTAAATTCGATCAACGGTCTGAGTGGCTGTATAAGCTACAAACAAGTAGAAAATAATTTATTTGTAGATTATACAAAAGCTATTTGGAAAACAGACAAAACAGAAAAGGTAAGAAGCGATATTTGAGAAAAGAGCATATCAATGTAATAGCCGTAGACGCATAGCGGAACTAACTTTACCCTGCGTCACGTGATTTCCGATTCTTGTGAAAAAGGTCTATTGACCTTACAAGTTTTTGGATTTAACATTATTAGGCATTAAAAGCATGATAAGTGTTGTGGTTACTCTGTATTTACAACAAAAATCACATTAAAACTACCAATACTGTGGTAAAAAAGCATGGTTTTTACCGTGCTTCTACAACAAATACCATTTTGAAACTACACTTGTAACGTTACTACTTTGAACCTGATATATTGCACGTCACGTGACAGTGTTTAATCACCCTAGTTTAGTATTTACTATGAAAAGCAAAACCTCAGCGGAGGTGACAGATATAATGCAGTGACTGAACATGAAGGAGCTAACGTTAATTTGATTAATATCTGCAAACAGAAAAGACATTATATCAAACATTAGAACAGCGTATTTACGACTACTTACCAACATCCAGCACACGCGAACTGATGCCAAATATCGCGATGTGTTCTGAAGGAGACTTCTTCAGCGTGATTTCATACCAATAAAATTTGCGTCAGTTTTTGACTTTATGGGGAGGCTGCAGACCTGGAGCCGGTAGATATAGGCCCCAAGCAGTTTTACGCCCCTGTTGTGCCTCATGCGTCCAATAGGGGGAGAAGGAAATACGGCGAATATATTATAACACTATATTGGGAGGTTGCAGACCTATGACCTACTGTAAAATGTATTATTTATATTTATTTATAAACTGTTTTTATATACAGGAGACTGACTGATATATGATGTTGTGAATTTATATTAAGCTACATTTAGATATTAACCATATTTAGGCTATTAGACATACAGTACTGTGTAATCATATGGATCCTAAATGAAATATCTGCTGTATAATTCAAAATTGGTTGTCATACAGCTACAAAACATGTCCTACATAGCATTTTATGAAGACAAACACAATTTAACCCTTTTCTAAAATTCCAAGGGTCATTTAAAAGAAAGAGACAATATTGTTGTTGACAAAAAAATGTATTAACACCATGACTTTTATTTCTTAACAGCATGACTCCTGTAAATTCTGCATGACTCCTGTAGACTCTCCTATGGCTTGCCACTCTTCTTTAAATGTTTTTTTTTTATCCTGCTGTCAAAGTGCTCCCGCTCACTGATAAAAATAAATAAAGCAAAAGTTGCATAGTGGTAGAAACAATGGTTAATTATAAATATTTCCTTTATATGATCCTTACAGTACCTTGCGTCAATGACAGGTCCTCGCAGGAATTTCTCCTCAGCCTCCAAGATGGACACATGTTCCACAACAGCAAGAGCACAGATGATGGACTACCAGAGAAAGAATTGAGATTTATCACAGCCCAAATAAGCCAAGCATCATTTTGCATGTTTAGTTTTTTGTTGTTTTTTTACAACAAAATCAAAAGTGCCTTTTCTATATTAAGCACAAAACTAAAACGCAATGGTCTAACATTATGGATAAACTATTTGACATTAAAAACAATGTGAATATGACACCATGCTGAGCACAACTAACACATAAGTCCTACCTCTGGAAAAAGGACATCCATAATAAATCTGATCTGGTCACTGTGGGTGTGTGTGGGTGTACTGTTCAGAATTGAAGTCAGGTGAGTGTAGATAATATCAATTTGTTCCTGATCTTCAATGGCACAGGCACTTTCTTTATGGAACACTTGAAAAAAGTGTCAAGCCACTGTGATTTTTTTTGTCCATTGATGATGGACTGTGCAGAGAAAATTGAAAATTACATTAAAAACATTTCCATGTATGTGTAAGTTGTTTATTTACTAAACAAGCTATTGGTTTAGAATGCAGTTAAAAAAACGCATTCTAGATGCATGTACCTGAATGTGGTCATCAGTTCCTCTTGCCACAATGAAGTCCACCAGAGCCTGGTTGGATAACTTTCGGTTCCTCTCGGCAACAACATGTTGTGGAGACTTAGAGATTTGCATACATACATACATGCCTATTATAAATGTGTATTTTGTGTGTTCACATCATAGACTGTCAAAAAAAAAAAAAAAAAAAAAAAAAAAAAAAACACTTTGTGATTATCCACTCTAATGTGCTCCAGAAACCATGTGGAGTATGTTTAAATGCAAGGAGTAAACAGGGTCTTACCAGAAGAAGCCATGTCACGCAAGCTAAAGACAGACAACAAGATAAAAATAAAAATGTAATTCATTTTAAAAGTGAGTGAGACAGAGCGGGTAAAGAGAAGACTAGGGGCAGCTTAACCTACACGTGGTTAGCTAAGTTTGAGTCAGACAGAACATCTGACTCAATCAAGTACTTTTGCCTCTCGAAATAAATTATTGACCCATCTTTTGAATTGATATCGCATCAATCATTTATAAATAATAAATGTTGTACAATACAATCAACAACAATAACTTTAGGAGATTATTTACATACCTCAATTCGTATCGCTTCAAAAAAGGTCTGCTGCTATCATACAGATATGGTCTGCTGTTCTGATGACTAGGCTCATATACTAATATACAGCCTCCCCCTACTGGACGCATGAGGAACAACAGGGGCGTAAAACTGCTTGGGGCTTATATCTACCGGCTCCAGGTCTGCAGCCTCCCCCTACTCGTTTTTGACACTAAAGGTTTCCCATTGAAAGCAATGGAGTTCCCAGTTCGTCCAAATAGTGACGCCGAGGGGCACCTTTCGCGTCTCCAGAGCGACGCCCGGGGTGCTTGACTTGACCATGCTTCAATCTTTGACACCTTGGGAGTGAGAACGGGTTGACATTCACTGAGTGAATATTATGAAAATAGAATATATATTTCTCGCTAAAAATGTAATCAAACCTTATTTTTATGCAGAAACTAACTCAAAATATTGTTCATAGCAACCAAAACGCAGCAGTTTCACATTATTCTGGCGAGATCAGATAAATATTTGCAACAACGTGCAAGTGAGTGATTATGTACATTCAATGAATGAATATTATGAAAATAATATATATATTTTTTTGCTTAAAATGTAATCAAACCTCATTTTGATGCAGAAAATAAAATATTGTTCATAGCAACCAAAACGTAGCAGTTTCACATTATTCTGGCGAGATCTGAAAAATCTTTGCAACAACGCCCAAGCGATTATGTACATTCACTGAGTGAATATTATGAAAACAGAATATATATTTCTCGCTAAAAATGTAATCAAACCTTATTTTTATGCAGAAACTAACTCAAAATATTGTCCATAGCAACCAAAACGTAGCAGTTTCACATTATTCTGGCGAGATCTGAAAAATCTTTGCAACAACGCGCAAGCGAGTGATTATGCACATTCACTGAGTGAATATTATGAAAATAGAATATATATTTCTCGCTAAAAATCAAAATTTATTTTTATGCAGAAACTAACTCAAAATATTGTTTTTTTTCACTAAAAAGTAGAGAAACGTCCGCCATGTTTTTTGTTCTCACGGCCGGGCTCTCTAAAGTCACGTGACTTGGACGCAAAACAATAGGCAAAAAAAAAGTAACAGTCATACAATTTAAGGGCCATTATTGTAACCCCTCTACGTTTTGCACTTTGGACCAACGTAGTCAGGATACGTTTTCATATGAGACTGGGTTGGCTGTGAACACAGGGTTCTTTGCATGTATAAGGAAGTCACTGCTTAAAGCGTTTGTTTAAAACACAAATGGTGTTTAAAAAAATGAAACATCCCAAATATGTGCTAGATATTTTATATGATTGATATTATAGAGCCTGTATAATTAATTTGGTTAAGATTGTGGCTAATTTATAATAAAGACCTTGCAAACAAATCTAGCACAAACATGGCATGTATGAACGGGATATATGTAGGACAGGTCCCTAATGCCACGTTCTACCATACATCTTAATGTGGTCAGCCGTCAAAACCAGCTCCCAGAGTGCTCTGAGGCAGCAGCAAGTTTGATTGGCTGCTAAAGTGCCCTGGGATTGGCTTCATGATTGATGGACAACCCCACATGGTGTGATCAACAAAGATTACTCTTTTTTTTAGGAGAAAATTATTTTGAAGGACCATCATGTCAACAGTTAAACTTTTCATTGTATGACAAAATTAATTAGTATTTAAAAGAACCATGTCATCCATGCTGTTTCCCAGCATTAAATGGTTAACAATGAGTTCAATAGAAAGAAATCATAATTTCTTGCAAGGACCCTGCTGTGTCTGTCCAATGCAAAGTGCTTCTACAGCTATTAGTGGTGTGACAGCAATTAGATTAGAAACTTCATTGCAGTATTGATTCTTTGATAAATGACTTCAAACACATCTGTTTGGCTCTAATAAGCAGATGAAAATGAACAGCTTGGCTCTAAATTAGGACATCAGTGTGATATTGGGAAAACATTGTGTTGAAGTGGTTGTGGTGTCCCATTTTAAAATATTGGTGGAATCTTTTAAAGAGGTCATATTGTCCTTTTTATGAATATGCTACAAAGTAGGGTCTTAAACTTAAAAAAAATAGAGGGGCTTAACCTTCATAAAATGCAGTTTCTTCTAAAATCCTTTTTTCTTTTCTTTAAATCTGCCATGATATACCATGTAGGTGCAACGTTACTTATAATCAATAGAATGTGGTAAAGGGATCATCAAAATAAAGTGAAACCTGTCAGGGTTCTGTCACTTCAGTCTTGTTTATTTCTTGGTTTTGTGACAGAGCTCTGTCCTCGCTCCTTCTACCACCCACCCAACCTGACAGAAACCGATATTACAAAACTGTTATTTGTTATCAAGTTATTTTAATGTATTATCGTAATCATAAACACGCTGGTTTGTAGCACAAATTATTTGACCATTTAATGCATTTTGTTATTCTTCCACTTAAATACTATAGCAGCTAGTGAATCGGAAGTGCCCACACAACAACACTTCCGTGTTGCTACCAATAAGTTTTGTAGCAGAGTTAAATGACTGTGTTTGATGAATGCAGTCAACATTACTGAAAATGGCTGAACATGTTGCTGACCCACTAAACATGTCCAAAAGATGTCAATTTAACGTCTTTGTCGAACATTTAAAAGACGTCCACTGAGGAGCCAGAATGAACGTTTTTACGACATCTTCTGAACGTCCGATATAGACGTTCATGGAACCATCCATACAAAGTTAAAAACTAGTTTATATATGGTCATTGTGGACATATTTTCAACACCTTATAAAGTCTCATTTGGAAATTGTTTATACTGTTTCTGGACAAAATAAACACTCTCAGGATGCATTATATTAAAACATGTTTATTTCAATGTAATTTCCATTTGTAATTGTGAATATCATGAATATAAAAGAAACAACTAAAAATACAGAGGATAATTAAGTAATGACAAACAGTTTGGATTTGGTTGGGTCAGTGTTAATAGAGAGTCTGGCACGTGGAAATGGAACTGACTTTTGTCAAGGTTTTCACAACATCTGTCATGATTCTCTGTCTTCACAAACTGCCCTGAAACACAATTCAAATATAACTTGATTATAAATAAAATATAATACAATGCTCATTTCAGCCCCAGTGGTGAACATATGTTCAGAAAATTACACCAAACTGAAATTTAGTATTTCATGAATTATATTTTTGGTGCCCTTTCACAGGCTCACGTGAGCGCCAAGAACACCAGATATAGCTTAGAAAATATGAAATAGCCTATTATTGTGATGTTACGTGTTAGGCTAAGTGCCTAACTTAAATAAAATGTAAATTCGTCCCCTGCACTTTTTGCATGACCTGTCATTTTATTCTAAACTAAACTGAGGCAATCTAAACATTATTGAGTGCTCACTCTCGTGTAATAAAGTTTCATTCATACTGGAAGCCCGGGGGCGCTCTCTCGCAGAATGTCCAAAACGGTTTCATAGAAGTTATTCAGCTTTTCACTGTATCTGCAGCAGCTGAATAAAATGCAGTAACGTATTGTCTGATGAAACGAAGACAAACACACAATTGCGACAAGAAATGGTTTATGTGTGTTTTTCAAGGCAACTCAAGGTATTTATTGACAGTATATGAATAATACAATGCTAATTGGCAACCATAATGTTTTTGAAAGAAGTCTCTATGCTAGCCTAAGCTGCATTTATTGAATAAAAAAATAATAAAACAGTAATATTGCAAAATATTATTACAAATTAAAATAACTATGTGAACATACTAAAATGTAATTTATTCCTGTGATCCAAAGCTGAATTTTCAGCATCATTACTCCAGTCTTTAGTGTCACATGATCCTTCAAAAAAATCTTTCTAATATGCTGATTTGCTTGTGGAAACCAAGATAATTTTTTTTTTTTTTTTTTTTTTTTTTGTCAGGATTCTTTGATGAATAGAAAGTTCAATGAATAGCATTTATTTGCATTTATTGTCATTGTTACTTTGATAAATTGAATGCATTCTTAATGAATAAAAGTATTAATATTTAACCCTTTGAGCGGTACGGTCCCACATATGGGATTTTTATTTCAGTGCCCCTGGGCGTACGGTACCACATATGGGATTTCGAACGTTCAGCGACGTCACATAACTGCCAGATTCAAACTGTGCTTTCGCGCTCTGGTTACAAGACGGACGCGCGCAGCTCTTGTCATATATCACAGCTATGCAGTGCTTTCAGGCACATAATGTTTATTTTAAGGTTTCAGACATTTAAATATGCATAAGCACCATTAAAACAATACATTAAGCGTTTATAATTTACACACTGATGTCCGACATCAGTGGAAGCAGCAATAACAAATATAATTTGGCGACATTTATTCATATCAGACACACATAATGGGCCTAAGTAACTTTAAAGTTTACTCTATTATTCTTCCAGTTCACCAGCCACTTACTTGCATATATTTCGGACGAAAATGATGAATTAACCTGCTGTAAATCCAACTGACAGGACTGACTGACTGCTGAACTGCAGCGCAAACTAAGATGGCGGCGCCCATCTCGCATTATAGATCAAGATAAAGATCATTTATAAAGGTTTTAAAACGACAAAGCACACTCACTTACACATATTTGAGAATCGGAATATCAGATAGTTGATGACATGGTAAGCAATTTTGCGAATATTTGAAATAAAAAAGGAAAAACAAAATAATAGCGATCCATCTGTCATACAGTGCTATTGTTGCTGCATTCAGCACTCGTGACACGCAAGACGCGTCGCTATGGAAACATTAAAGGCGAACGTTCTAAAATAACGGTCGCCTTAAAAAAACTCACTCTGGGGGGACAGTTAGAATATTTTAAACTCACGATCGAAAGGGTTAAGTCTCTTTTTTATCTTACCACAAATGTTTGAATGGTATCATGGTTTCAACTAAAATTTGAAGCAGCACAACTGTTTTCAACACTTATAATAATCAGAAATATTTCATGAGCAGCAATTCAGCAGATTAGACTGATTTCTGAATGATCATGTGAAGACTGGAGTAGTGATGTTGAAAATTCAACTTTGATCACAGGAATAAATTACATTTTACAATATAGTCACATAGAAACCGCTGTTTTAAATTGTAATACTATTTCACAATATTACAGTTTTTACTGCATTTTTGATTAAATAAATCCAGCCTTGGCGAGCAGAAGAAACATAGGCCTATTTCAATTGTGCAGTTACAATTGTGATCTTGCCTGCCTGACTCTCCTGACACGCCTTGGTGTCCCAAGGCTTCCGTACTGCCATGGCCGTTCACGGCCTCTAACCTGCCGTTGCTGCCTGAGACTCCTGACCCGCTGTGGCTGCCCGAGGCACCTGACCTGCCTTGGCTGCCAGACAATCCTGACCCACCAGGACGACTAGAGTCCTTGGACCTGCCCTGGAGAGCTCCTTACCTCCTGACCTGTCTCCAAGGTAACCCCCCCCCCACCCCCCACCCCCCACGATTACTGTCAGTTCCTGGACTCCAATATCCATAATCCTCCCAGCCAGTCACATGCACACACTCCACACCAATCACCAATTGCCACATACAGCTGAAGCTCATTATCTGGACTATTTAAGACTCACACACACACCACCTCATTGCGAAGTCTTGTTTCACCCTGTGTACAATTCTGAGCATTATTTACCCTGTCTGTCTGCCTGTTTCTGATCCTGTCTGTTCCCCGTGTACAAATCTCTGCTACCTGCCCTTTGGACCTTTTGGACTGTTTATTGTTTCCTGGTTTTGTGAATGATATCTGCCTGCCCTGATTCATTGCCTGTTCCTCGACTACGATTCTGCCTGCTCTCTGCCATACCTGTTTGCCACTGTTTGACCATTGCCTGTCTTACTACGAACTCTGTTCAATAAAAGCCTGCAGATGAATCTTACCTTGAGTCCCGCCTCGTTACAATAGCCTAGTAAAAACACAGCTAATGAGAAGACAAGTGCTTGACGGCAGCAGGTTAGTATGGAAATATATTTATTTATTATTCAGAATGCGCATTTGGAAATGAAATATATTAATAAGCATTTCAGCAGGTTGAAGATAATGTTAATGCAGAGAATATGATTAATTGTTTAAAAAACATTTCCCATCCTGTGTAGGCTTTTTGAAATGTCCTCAACGTACAACAGAATTAAATACATTACATAGAGGATCTATCGCTGTGGTGGTATCTTTAGTCTTTGGTAAAATACAGAATTAATATCTTTCGTCTTGGCGATTGCTTGCGCCATCACGTTTACATCCCTGCGTCATGACCCAATAACGCCTCTGGTGCGAGTGAACGTGTAAATTGATCAAAAGCTTTGTAAATCACACACTGATGTTATGCTTTCTTTATGTCTTAGCGGAAAATTATATTAAAAAGTGACGCAAAAGAACATTCCATAGGTGATTTTGTCCAGGTTGTATTTTGGTATTGTCATTATTTTTTATTCATATATACAAAAATTATTTAAACACCTAAATAAAATTTCTCACAAAAATACATATGATATTTACATCTTTTGACTCAGGACACATAGGACTGCTTGTCATTTTCATTTGTATAAAAAAGCTCTTGTGTCAATTTCCTGAACCTGTTTTGCATGTCTTGTAGATGTCCAAGAAAACTCCTAGTCAGACGTTCAAATATTGAACTGCATATCTACATCTAAGAGGGTCCCTATTCAGATGTTCAGATTGATTGTGCCACTCTAACATGCAAAGCCCTGTTTTGAATGTGCCACAGTGTTTACATTCTTCAGAAAAATCAACCTTAAAATGACTTAATTGTGACTTAAAATGACTGTAATTGTTTCAGACCATTTAACTGAAACAGGAGGATGTATTTTAAAATTGAAAAACAAACAAAAAAAAAAAAAACCTTTTCCTGACAATTACACAGTCAGACATAAACAGTTTTGCACAGTTTCGTCATTGTACAATTAAAATGAATAAATAAATACATACATACTCACAGTCTACAATAATAACTATTCACAGTGTACATCTTTATTGCAGATCTTTGTTACAATTAGGTACATTATTGCTAGCTCAGAATGTTATGAGTCCAGATGGCTAGAGTGGAAATAGCAATCAAATACTCCACAGTCATCAATATCTCCACACCCCAAACTAGCACACGCAAATGCAATAGGCTTTTTGCCTCTTAATGTGGTTGAAATTATAGAGCACAGGTTGATGACAGTGAATTGGCCACATAGGGCATCAAATTAAATTGGGTCCTAAGGGATCAATCATATCAAAGCTTGAGGGTCATCAAGGGAGCATAGCAGTTTTCCTGTGATATAATGGGGTCATTCACTCTACAATGAGCCCACTGATGGGGGTGGTGGATAGTCAGATGGGGATGATATCTGAATTCACTACAGTGAACACTGCAGAAATAGTGTGTACCTTTATTATGTGCCTAATTCTAAATTTCATTGTGAATATATTGAAGTGTATGTGTACCCCTTTAGGATTTACCCATTTTACACAACAGTGATCTGGTTCCCAGTGTGCAACGTGACATGAATCTGCTTTATTGTAATCAATTTGTTTTACCGTTTGCCCCTTTAAGTTCTCTCATGTGGTGTTACCTTAAAGTGTATGTCCATAAATATTTGACCTGGTATAAATAAGGATCACCAATATTGTGAGAACACATTTTACTATAATAAAACCATGGTTAATTTTCGTCTTAGATGTGTAAAGGCCTTAGATGTGAAAAGATCCAGTCCTCAGTTGGTCTTTGCATCTATATGAATATTTCAGTCGCATATTTCACAGAAAGTGACTTTGTCCGGTCTGGGTTTGAATTATAAATAAAAGTGCACCTTTCTCCATTTACTGATAAACATACTAGAGACACTTTGTAATTTCCAGATTATTAAAATATTCAGACAGCATTCATTAGTTGACCAGTTGTCAGTCTTGATCAGGGATAGGCAATTCGGATCCTGGAGAGCCACTGTCCTGCAGAGTTTAGGTCCATCACTAATCAATTGTTAGGAATGGCACTAAACTCTGCACAACAGTGGGCCTCCTAACCGGAATTGCCCATCCCTGGTCAGGTGGACCAGTGCCACCCTGTGCCTGTCCCACTACATGGAAATATCCACAAACTAGTTTTAACATGGAATGGCATACAGAGAGATTTTGTTTGACCACTAAAGCCGGGGACACACCTAAAGCCGGGGACACACCTAACGATTGTAAGCCCGATTATGAATGTAATTTGATACTTATGACTGATCATGTCCAATCGCGCCGAGTCAGAGCCAGTTGCGTTCAGTCGGTGTTTACAGTTGGTGCTTAAAATCGTGCAGTGTGCTGCGTCTAACGATTCTAGTCTTAGAATTTTAGAAACAGTCATTGCCAGTCCTCCTCACAAAGATTCTTCTCAAATTTGATAATTCCCACTTCTGAAGTAGTGATTATGAGCGAATCGCATTCAAGTTTCGTTATTTTTTTTTTTTCAAGGAAAGTCATCTTTACAATAGCACTGAGAGCACGTGAAGGCATTATAATATTTGCGACCGATGACGTCTCTGTTTCCTTGGAGACTGTGTCAGGCGATTGTAAACAAGCGGCGAAATGGCGTCAAAAACGTTTGAAACATAAAAACACATTGGACAACCGGTATGGAAGAAAAACTGGTTGAACTCTGGCAAGAGTACGAATACAACATATCGTCGAAGGAATACCATAATAGAAGCGATAAGAAAAGAAGCTGGGCTGCTATTGCGGAAGCTTTGAACGTGTCAGGTAATGTACAGGGCCGGATTATCCATAGACGGCATTGGGCGAGTGTCCTAGAGCACTAGCCAATATTATTTATCTGATACGGATACAAAATTAACAGTTGATACAATATATACAGAGAGAATATAAAGAGCCCTGCCCCTTTGATCGCAAAAGTGAAAGTGCCCTTTGAGGTCGCATTGTGGTAGTATAAAGTTAACGTTACTTCTGTGGTAATTTAATGGTCTGTAACAGTGCCGTTTCAAGTCGAACAAGCTTCATTGAGGATCGCTGTTTCAGCTAATCGTTAGGTGTGTCCCCGGCTTAACGATTAGCTGAAACATTCTAAGACTGAACTGAACACACATACCGATTGTTTCCTTCGACTGGAGCCGATTTTAATCGTTGACAGTCGGAGAAGAACACAAACGTTTATGATTGAGACCGCTGCCAAGCAACACACTGTGCGCGGGATCTTGAAAATGGATGTAAACAAACAGCTGGCGCTCTTCATCTGCAGCTATATTTGTGCGGAAAATAACTAAAAAAGTGGAAAAACGCGCAGGATATGTGTGAGGTCCTGGCTGGAGAGGCAACATGGATTTGTTCTCTACAGAGAGAATTTGAGGTGAGTAAACAAAATCTCAATAATAGGTAGAATATTTGGAATTCATATGCTTAAATCTATTTTTAGGGCTTGCACTCTGGTGGTGTCAGCCATTGTTAAGCAACGATAAGCTGCGATCCTCAATGAAGCTTGTTCGACTTGAAACGGCACTGTACAGACCATTAAATTACCACAGAAGTAACGTTAACTTTATACTACCACAATGCGACCTCAAAGGGCACTTTCACTTTTGCGATCAAAGGGGCAGGGCTCTTTATATTCTCTCTGTATATATTGTATCAACTGTTAATTTTGTATCCGTATCAGATAAATAATATATATACAAAACATGATAAAAAAACCAAAAAGTATTATCTTTATCATTTGTTGCCCCCCTATTGGCTGGTGCTCCAGGACACTCGCCCAATGCCGTCTATGGATAATCCGGCCCTGTACATTACCTGACACGTTCAAAGCTTCCGCAATAGCAGCCCAGCTTCTTTCCTTATCGCTTCTATTATGGTATTCCTTCGAAGATATGTTGTATTCATACTCTTGCCAGAGTTCAACCAGATTTTCTTCCATACCGGTTGTCCAATGTGTTTTTATGTTTCAAACGTTTTTGACGCCATTTCGCCGCCAATCGCCTGACACAGTCTCCAAGGAAACAGAGACGTCACCGGTCACAAATATTACGCTGCCTTCACGTGCTCTCAGTGCTATTGTAAAGATGACTTTCCTTGGAAAAAAAAAACAAAAAACAAAACTTGAATGCGATTTGCTCATAATCAGTACTTCAGAAGTGGGAATTATCAAATTTGAGAAGAATCTTTGTGAGGAGGACTGGCAATGACTTTTTCTAAAATTCTAAGACTAGAATCGTTAGACGCAGCACACTGCACGATTTTAAGCACCAACTGTAAACACCGACTGAACGCAACTGGCTCTGACTCGGCGCGATTGGACATGATCAGTCATAAGTATCAAATTACATTCATAATCGGGCTTACAATCGTTAGGTGTGTCCCCGGCTTAAGAAAAAAGAGTGAAGAACAATGCAGTGCTTGACCTCCTCAAGGACATGGCAGGGGACACACAGCTTGCTGCAGGAAAGCACTTTAGGAAAAGAGAGCCACTGGTGCGGTTAATACAAAAAAAAAAAAAAAAAGAAAAGAAAATGGAGGAAAAAAAGATGAAAGCACTCTAAAAGCCGATGATGACTTCTAAAAATAGCAGAAATAAAAGCGTTACATGTGGTGGGCTAATCTAGCAGGCTGCTTCAAGAAGAAGGATTGCGGTTTGGAGGTAGTGTTTATTTGGTTAAATCACAGTGATTATAGCTGCTGACAAGAACATATCAGTTAATGTCCCAGCCAGCTAACAGCTAATTCTGAAGCCTATAGACTATGAATATATATATATATATATATATATATATATTTTTTTTTTTTTTTTTTTTTTTTTTTCCTGACAAAATTGTTATTTCATGCATACCTACATGAATTGCGTGAAAGGATCATATCCTGTTTATGTTCTATTAAGTTTGGGATTTATTTTTTAAGACAATTTTATAGGGCTTTTTTTATCAATTTATTTTTTTAACCATTAGCCTTTGGTTATAAGTAACAGTATTTGTTTGGACAAAAATTTGTGTCGTGCAAGATATGGCCCTTTCTCCAAGAAGTCAAAGACTTTATTATTTTAAATATAAAACACTTTAGCAGATCTATGCATTTAAAACCTAAAGTGCCATCAGCCAATCAGCAATGGCATGACATAATTTTTTTGCTGCTTTAGATTAGTTCAGATTAAATGCCATGTCATATTGAACTTTATTTAAATTAAAATTTCAGTTTAGTCGTGTGCTGCTTTTGAAAATACATATTGTTCTAATCCAGTTTTACAAAGAATAGTGACTACCAAATCCCCCAGTGAGCAAGCCAAATGTGACAGTGTCAAAGAAATTCTGTGTATATGAAGATAAGACTCAGCTGGTGAAGCCCTCCAAAAACTAAATACTGGTAAAATATAAATATGTGTAATTTATATGTTGCTTGGAAAAAAAAAGAAAGTATTTTGTCAGAACACACAGTTACTGTTGAATGGCCCTCAATGAAGAAGATTTTTACCTGAATTTACAGCTTCTACCAGCAGAGGCAGACTGCCAAAACAAACCAGCCAAACTTTGGTCTCACAATTTATCTCACTGAATATCTTGTCATTCAGAAATATATCAGATTACAGAAGAGAACACTTGTAAGAAGTGTTTTATCTTGATTTTAATCTGTATGAATTTTCTAACAGATCATTATTACTTCAACATAATAACATGCTTAACAGAACTCCATCACAGGAGTGGAAATGGAGAGTTCAGAGTCACATGAAGATATCCCCTCTTCTAAAGTGAGCTGAGAATAAATCTCGCCGTCCTACGCCTCCTCCTCAAAGAAGTGTTGCCAAAGACATAAGGGCTCCCCTCCAGGCAAGCTGCCAAAGAACAGAAGCTCAGAAAAAGTACTTCCCAAGACTAATAGGCATTCAGGCAATCAGATGGAAATCGCATGTTCTCAAAGGTTGATATGCTGAATGTTGCCAGTCATTCCGCTGAGAGCAGTGCTTTGTAAATATATTGCACTTACCTAAATCTCATTAAGATGAAGAAAGATGGCTCAGTTATGCTCTCTGAAATATTATTACTGAAGCCATATGTACGCAAAGAGCAATACTGAGGCTCCATGAGAGACTGCACAGACTAAATCAGCACACTGGCAGCTGACACAAGCAAGTTTTCATGGGAAAAAAATGAAGCTTATTAATGCAGTCACGAAGCCAGTCATGAATTAGTGTGACAGAGTGAGTTGAAGAGGAGGTAACCTTGTCAGACATGACAGTGTGACATACACCTGAATTATGAGTCATATGCTTTGATCATGTGTGTCCACACAGAAACTATGGGTAATCATGAATCTGTGCATAGTTAGCACCACCTATCAGCAATTGGAAAAATATAAACAAGGTGAAATGCTTGCACCCATAACCTGGTAGATTTGGAGAGTTGTATGGATGCCCCCTTTCTATATAAAATTGCCTTAGTATATAGCAAAATGCTCACATTATAAGCAAATATCAATTAGCAATTACAATTTAAGGCTTTAATTATTCTAGAAAAGGCATAAACTACAATAAGAGTGACTTTTACCATGCAAAAATTGACTTGGAAAATAACCTGGAAATAAATGTGTGGTGCTACTCCTGAATTCTTTTTGTGCTCAAGGTTGGTTAAAACATACTTGCTTTATACCTGTTTCTGTATTTAAAATTAGTTGCTCTGTGTCATGGTTGTTATGATGTAGGTTGTATTTTTTCATTAACATAATTACATATGAGTCTGTAAAAAATCAGACTCTTTTGAAGCCAACACAAAATTGACAGTGTGAATGTAATTGCACATGGCAATGAAACAGCACCTCAGATCTGCTCCTCAGTCAGCAGTGTTTAAAATGTTGGGTGTTGTTGCCCATTAAAAGCTCACTAATTCAATTCAGAGGAAAAAAAAACAAATTTACTTGAAAAAAAAAAAAAGGTTAAAAGCAACATTCTGCTGAAATACTTAACTGAAATGAAGCAAGGTCAGAGCAAAAGTTGGCAATGAAAATAAATCAATTGCCCTGAAAAAAGAATAGTTAAATTGAAAGTTGATCAGAGTGACCTCAAGAAAAGAACAGCCTTGATTAAAAATGTAATTCATTTGGCAGCATTATTTTATTATTTTTAGGCCCTGATTTATTTTTATATGGTTAACAGGCTTTTTATATTATTTATTTGTCTGCTAGTAATGCCACAGATAAAATGTTCATACTACTGTACCTGATGGTATCTAGCTGTAATTTCTGGCAAATGCATATATTTTGGCAATTGCAATGAAAGGCACTCTCGTAAGACTACACTGTTTCTACTTGCTAAAGGGCAGTACTGGTGAGAAAAGACTTCTTCAGATTTGACCTTGAGAAACAGGTTGTTCTATGGTCAGACGGACTAATGTTTTGCACCATGTTAATAAGTAATTGGTAATGTTATTAGGTCAGAACTCTGAGTGGGAGAGGATTAGTTATTCCAGAACTAACAAGATGGAGAGACAGAAGGGCAATTATTCTCTGTGTCACTGATAAATGAGAACCAAATAGATGATTCAGATAATCAAATATGTTACTCGGTAATCACAGAATTAATATATAATTTTTTTTTTTTTTTAAAAATGTAATTTTATTACCTCCCCCTCACCATAACAGTATTGACTGCATGTGTATATGTATATAGTATGTAGATATGCATTCTGCATTTTTAATGATTTACCACAGCAGGGATTTTCTTTTCTTTTTCTTTTTTTTTTCTTTTTTTTTTTTTTTGCAGATTTCTGAAATTATTTTTAGAAATAAATAAATACATACATACATATATACATACATTTTGTCATGTTTAGATTCCAGTTTAATTTCCTTGTTCTTATTTTCATGTTTAAGGCTGTTTACACAACACCATTTTCAACTAAAAATGGAAAACTTTTTATGCACTGTGGCCATTCATTTTGATGACTACATAATTTTGGGGGAGCCTAAAAATGCAAACTTTTGAAAACAGCTATCAAAGTGCAAGTTTTTAAAAACAATACCATTATATCTCTGTGTAAACTACAAAGACACAAATTTGTGAAAGCAGTGACATCATGCACATGCATATTACATCTTCAGTCTATAGACTTGCACGAGTACTTGACAACCAAAATGACAATAGCTGACTACAGGACTGTGTTTGTGCTGCACAAGATGCTAAGTTTATTAAAGCTTCTCCAGCAAATGGTAGATTTACTGCACCACTACTACAGCATGCCAAATTCTAACATCGCCAACTAATTCTAATTCTGACCTTGCCAGCTACTGGCCTGGCATGCATGATGCGGCATTTTTAGTCATTTTAGCAGATCCGTGTGAACAGGGATCATTTTGACAATGTTGTTGCCTGACAACATTGACAACTTTTCAAAAACGTAAAGGAAAAACTTTTAATTTTTAAGTACATTGTTGTCATGTAAATGTAAATGTTTCCTTTTTTTCCATTGCTAGTATGTTTCCTTGGTTACTTATTATGATTGCCTGTGTCTTGTTTTCTTTTTCGTTTACCTGTGTATTTATGCCCTCAGTTCAGTATCTGGTATTGTCTTTGCATTATGTGTGAAGTTGTCACGTTACTCGCTATCTTATGGATTACCTTCATTGTGTTGTGTTGCGTTGTGTTGTGTTGTGTTAAATGAAGTGATAAAGTGTTAAGCTGAAGATAGATCTTTATCTCCTCTTCCTGGCCTGACCCCACCATGACACATTTTTGCGTAAATAAAAAAAAATAAGAAAAATAAATAAATATATATATATATATATATATATGATATATATATATATATATATATATATATATATATATATATATATAGTGGGTACGGAAAGTATTCAGACCCCCTTAAATTTTTCACTCTGTTATATTGTAGCCATTTGGTAAAATCGTTTAAGTTAATTTTTTTCCTCATTAATGTACATACAGCACCCCATATTGTCAGAAAAAACATTTTGTTGACAAAATGTTGACATTTTTGCAGATTTATTAAAAAAGAAAAACTGAAATATCACATGGTCCTAAGTATTCAGACCTTTTGCTGTGACACTCATATATTTAACTCAGGTGCTGTCCATTTCTTCTGATCATCCTTGAGATGGTTCTACACCTTAATTTGAGTCCAGCTGTGTTTGATTATACTGATTGGACTTAATTAGGAAAGCCACACCTAACTATATAAGACCTTACAGCTCACAGTGCATGTCAGAGCAAATGAGAATCATGAGGTCAAAGGAACTGCCTGAAGATCTCAGAGACAGAATTGTGGCAAGGCACAGATCTGGCCAAGGTTACAAAAAAATTCTGCTGCACTTAAGGTTCCTAAGAGCACAGTGGCCTTCATAATCCTTAAATGGAAGATGTTTGGGACGACCAGAGCCCTTCCTAGAGCTGGCCGTCCGACCAAACTGAGCTATCGGGGGAGAAGAGCCTTGGTGAGAGAGGTAAAGAAGAACCCAAAGATCACTGTGGCTGAGCTCCAGAGATGCAGTCGGGAGATGGGAGAAAGTTGTAGAAAGTCAACCATCACTGCAGCCCTCCACCAGTCGGGGCTTTAAGGCAGAGTGGCTCGACGGAAGCCTCTCCTCAGTGCAAGACACATGAAAGCCTGCATGGAGTTTGCCAAGATGTTGAGAAATAAGATTCTCTGGTCTGATGAGACCAAGATAGAACTTTTTGGCCTTAAAGGGCACCTATTATGCAAAATTCACTTTTACATGGTGTTTGACCATAAATGTGTGTTGGCAGTGTGTGAGCAAAACCACCCTAGAATGAGAAAAATCAGTGTTTTTTTTTACAATCTCAATAATTCATAAGCACTGTCTCAGAACGCCCTGTTCTAAGATTGCTCTCACTGTGACGTAGAATTGCGCTAAGCCCCACCCACGTGGTTTGATTGACAATCTGGTTTTGGCATAGACCCCGCCCTCGGTGATCTGTCAACCATCCTCCATTGTTTCAACGACAGCCGGTAATGTCTCCTAAGAAACATAAGTGTTCTGTTGTGGGATGTAATAATGAACATAGTAGTTTTCACTTACTTCCGACTTCCTTACTTTGACTGACTGTTTTGAGAACGAGGGTCAATTCAAAGCAGGTCTTGCTTCAAAGTTAATCCTCAAGTGTGGATCGTTGCCTACTGTTCGCGATCCAATGTCACCTCCAGAAGAAGTAAGTGCATTTAATGTTTTTTGAGCAAATAACGTTAGTCATTTCAGTCGATGTCAGTCAATTCAATAACAAATGCGTCTAAAGTTGTTGTCGTCGTCGTAGAATGTCTGTGTATATATTTTAAACCTTGTTTGTATAGTGTGTATCCACACGTATATATATATATATATATATTTTAAAGATATTGTATCAAAAACTGTGTATGTTTTCTGTAAAGACAAGACATCAAAATTGCTATGTTTATACAAAGGCCAGCACATCGACACGAAGCTGTAGAACGAGGGATATTGGCGTGCAGCAACAATTACAAATGTAAATAAATTAAAACCTGTTCTATCTCCCTGCAGCATATATTTTCTGGTTCTGTAGCCATCTTCTCACATTTGCCACATAAGCACCTGTACAACAAGTAATGTCAACATGACGCAACCGTTCCCTCGCATAAATATAATTTCGTTTGTACTTAGCAAACGTTATCACAGTATTTGTGTTTGTAGTTTCAAAAAATTGCGCGAACGCTATCACAGTGTGTGTGTGTGTGTGTGTCTGTGTGTTGCACATCCACAATTGCAAAGGGGACGCGATTAAAACTCTATAAGTACATAAATGTATCAAATAACCATTCAGAGACGTCCTGCTCCATTCTCAATTGTGTTTCTTCTGCCGGAGTCTCTTCATCATCTGGGTCTGATTCCGGTTCAAACATGTACGGCTGAATGCCATACAAAACAGCGGGTCTCTCACTCTCAGCCATTCTGCTTCTACCGACTGTTTATTGCCATAGGTATGCAAGTTACGCCCTCATCCAAAGGCAGGGCGGGGATATGCAGCTCATTTATATTTAAGGTGGTACACACCAAAACAGCTCTTTTTAAAACAGGCCCCAAAAATGACATTTTCAAATGGTTCTAATAAATTAACTGGGGGGTATTTTGTGCTGAAACTTCACAAATACATTCTGGGGACACCCAAGACCAATATTACATCTTGTAAAAAGAGGCATAATAGGTGCCCTTTAATTCTTAGCGGTATGTGTGGAGAAAAAAAAACAGGCACTGTTCATCACCTGTCCAATACAGTCCCAACAGTGAAGCATGGTGGTGGCAGCATCATGCTGTGGGGGTGTTTTTCAGCTGCAGGGACAGGATGACTAGTTGCAATCGAGGGAAAGATGAATGCGGCCAAGTACAGGGATATCCTGGACGAAAACCTTCTCCAGAGTGTTCAGGACCTCAGACTGGACAATGACCCTAAGCACACAGCTAAGATAAAAAAGGAGTGGCTTCACAACAACTCCATGACTGTTCTTGAATGGCCCAGCCAGAGCCCTGACTTAAACCAAATTGAGCATCTCTGGAGGGACCTAAAAAAGGCTGTCCACCAACGTTTACCATCCAACCTGACAGAACTGCAAGGAGGAATGGCAGAGGATCCCCAAATCCAGGTGTGAAAAACTTGTTGCATCTTTCCCAAAAAGACTCATGGCTGTATTAGATCAAAAGGGTGCTTCTACTAAATACTGAGCAAAGGGTCTGAATACTTAGGACCATGTGATATTTCAATATATATTGAATATATATATATATATATATATATATATATATATATATATATATATATATATATATATATATATATATATATATATATATATATAAAATAGTGAATAGCTGATTCAGCACCTACTTTTAATTCTACATTTTTACATTATTATCTACATTGTTTTCCTGGTGATTACTTTAAATATGCTTTAAAATAAAATGTATTGTATAAAGAGCTATAAAAATAAAGGTGACTTGACAAAAAAAATCTCTGGTAACTATTTAATTATATGTGCAAAGAGTAGGTACAAGGCTTGTAATTAAATTGTAAAATGGTCATAATAATATATATTAAATTGTATTACTAAAACTTGAGATGGCACAATGCAATTGTTAATTATTATTAAACATATTACTTGCCTGATACTTTTAAAATCCTATAAATTCATCAAAGTGGTAAAGACATTCAATTCATAGAATGACCCAGTAAAAATGATGAAATAAAGTAATGACAGATCTTTTCTTCCTTATTGTGATGTACATCCAAATGTAATAGATTAACAAAAAAGAAAGATTCAGGGCAGTGTCTTGGATCTATGCATTGTTTGTTGATTAGATTTTGAGATGTGGGTGTTGCACTCAAATGTGGATGCAGATGAATGCAAGCTTGCAGGGACATGGGATAAAGTCTGTTATTGTCACTTGAGGGTTCACTCATGACATTTTGATTAAACATGTGAAACATTAGACACAGTGTTACATTGATCAAGCAACTGATTAAAAGTAAACAATTATATGTTTTAAGGTATTTTCTGCAACCTGGTTTCTAGACCACATGGCAACACATTTGGGTCTGTGTTCACATGCTAAGGCTTTTATGCTTAATGGAACCTGCACACAACTCCTTGTGAAAAGAAAGAGAGGCTGGTGCCAAGACGGGGGCAGAAGACAAACATGTAACTTCGGACTCAGACACACTCATAAATGTCAGATACAGATACTCCACATCCGCACAGCAGGACATGGACATATAGTAAGACAGATTTCTATTGAAATTAAAAAAAGTTAAAAATGAAAAGGATATAATTGGGTTCATTGAATTAATTTGATGATCTAACATTAGAGCAGAAAATGAGGTGATAATCTGATTCAAATTATACCTTTTCATGGTGTAATCTGAATCCATTGACACCTTGAATAATGTGGTGTCGTAAGATGATATTTGCTAGTTAAGGCCAAAATCACAAATTTATTCATTTCTCAGTTATTACTTCAGTTTTTACAATGACCTTCAACTCAGAAACATTTTTAATGTAATAGGACTGGCGGGTTATGTTTTTTCGATCATAATGTGTGATTAAGGCACACTGAATCTGAGTGATAGCCTACTATCAGAATTTATTCAGTAATCTTTTGATTATAAAATAATATAATACAATGGTAATATTAGCCTACTTATGTAAAGCTTTAGGGTTAGGTTTATGATTACAAACAATAACAGATACGTACAGTAATTTTTACAAGCCTGTAACTGTGTATTAAGGATTGGAGGTAATAGTGAATGAACACTTGAAAAGACTTGTGGTCCTATGGTGGTTCCCTGTGTGTTTGCACGGTTCCCATTCAGTCGGTCACGTTCGTTGTACGTCGGATAGGCCGACAAATAGGAATCTCACTAGAGAGGCCAATCTGCTTTGAGTGTAACTAAATGAGCCAATGCACATTGGCATGCAATCATATGCAGCAGCTGCTCACCTCGTAGCATGGGTATTTAATGAGCAGCAGGTGCGTTGCATCTTCAGCTTTTCACTTCGGAGCCAAACAGATGCATTTGTGTTCCTGCAAGCAAGTGTCTTCTGAGATGAGTCCAGCTCTTCAAACTCCTCTTTTGAAGTGCGGGCGGACAGCATAGCAGCAGGGTCGAGTCCTCTCTTTCTTTTGATTGTTTTTCTCTTTTTTTGCCTTATTTGAGGAAAAGCTGTTCCCAGCTGTAAAAGGCTGTTTTCACAGCCAGTAAACGGTGTGCTTTTGAGCGCTGAATAGCTGTTTTCACAGCTGGTAAGAGCAGCGTCTTCATAGAGAGGAGAACACACGACAGGCTGCTCACAATCCCTGTCTGTGTTGCCGTGGCCGTTCTCCTGCGTGCTTCAGCAATTTTAAAGAGCAAGTCCCTGAAAGAGCTTACACAAGTAGAGCTTGCGTCTTTTTAAAGATGATATTCTACTTGTGTGTTTCTGAATGTGGTCGTTACCTGGCACCGAGGGATGGGCACGATCGCTGCATCCCTTGTCTGGGCTTAAAGCACTCTGAGGCAGTGGTACTGGTGATCTGAGGATTACAGTGAGCACGCTTTCCTCGGGGAACCAACCCCCTGGGAACCCTCACTCCTCCTGCACTCCGCAGCCAGTAGAGCTGCCGGGGGAGTGCGGTGGGCCATCTCAAAGTTGTGCACCATCCGTATCCTTTGGAGCTCCCCCCGATGACCGGATGTTGATAGCTGCATCGGAGGGTGAGCCAGATTTCTCTGGAGATGACGAGTTGGCGCAGTTGCCTCCTTCGGGAACGGTAGCTGTGCCCAATTCTGATCCGGAAATGATGGCTATGCTTTCCCGGGCCGCCAACAGGGTCAGGAATGTGTGGAATCCTCCACCTTGTCCCGAGCCCTTGTGGTTGGATGATTGGTATCTCAGGGTGATGCGTGCTGGTTCTTATTCACCCGCCCCAGTTCCCGGAGGTTCATGAAGAGCTCACCAGTACATGGAAGGCACCTTTTACTGTCTGAAAACCGTTCCGGTGGGTCCTCCTCCCTCACCACCCTTGATGGCGGTGCAGCGAAGGGTTATACGTGCATCCCCCCTGTGGAACTCCACCTAGCGAGGGGAGCCGTCTCTCCTATCCCGGGCCTGTAAGGACTCATCTGATCTTACTGACAGGGCTTCCCAGGCCTGCAGGGAAGCTGCTTCCACCCTACACGCTATGGCGTTGTTGCAGGTCCATCAGGCTAAGGCACTGAAGGACCTGCACGAGGGTGGTCGCAATCCACAAGTTCTCCAGTAACTTCATGCTGCAACGGACCTTGCGCTTGGAGCGACAATGGTTACAGCACGTTCAGTGGGTCATGCAATGTCCACTATGGTGGTCCAGAAACACCATCTCTGGCTGTGTCTGGCCGACAATGAGGGATACCAACAAAGTCAGGTTTCTTAATTCCCCCGTGTCCCAGACCGGCCTCTTCGGCGACGCGGTCGAGAACTTTGCCCAGCAGTTCTCGGCAGTACAGAAGTAGTCTGAGGCCATCAGCCACATCCTGCCACAGCAGTCAGCTGCTGCATCCACCCATCCGCCGCCGGCAGCGTCTCAGCCTCTCACCCCTGCGCAGCAGCAGCAGCCTCCATCCAAGCTGCACCGTGGAGCCGGTCGCAAGCGGGGTGCCCAGCCCATCCAGGCCCCTGCCAAGAAGGGAGGCAAAGCCAAGAGCAAGAGGCCCTAGGACAGGCGACCCGGAGATGGTTGGGACTGCTCTTCAGGATATGGTGACTGCACCACTCCTTCCCCCGGAGGAGGGCTGGGTGGTAAATCCTATGTTTCATTTTGTTTCTGTTCCGCCACTGGCTCAATAGCCAGCGGTACCCAAATTTTCAAAAAAAGAGCAGTTTCCTTCATCTCCGGATCCGAAGAGGGCTCCCCAGCCTGTCTCGCTGGCTCATTCAGACCATCAGGCTCATTTTGAATAGGAGCCTCTAAAAGCTACCATTCAAAATGCTCAAGCAGAAACGCATTTTCAAGTGCATCCGTCCCCAAGATTGGTTTGCAGCAATCAACCTGAAGGACGCTTACTTTCATGTCTCGATTCTCCCTCAATACAGGCTGCTCCTGTGCTTTGCATTTGAGGGTTGAGCATATCAGTACAAGGTCATGCCCTTCGGGCTGGCCCTGTCTCCTCGTGTCTTCATGAAAGTTGTGGAGGGAGCCCTTGTTCCCATGATAGAACAGGGGGTTCACATCCTCAACTATCTCGACGACTGGCTCATTCTAGCTCAGTCTCAGGATCCGTTGTGCGAACACAGGGACCTGGTGCTCAGTCACCTCAGCCAGTTGGGAGTTCAGGTCAACTGGGAAAAGAGCAAACTCGCCCCTGTGCATCTCTTTTCTTGGTATGGAGTTGGATTCGGTCCATGCTGTGGAGTTCACAGGTGCCTCAGCCACTGTCTGGGGTGCCATGTACAATGGGCATGCAGTATCAGGGGTGTGGATGGGTCCCTCAACTGACTCGAGTTGCTAGCAGTACACCTTGCCCTGAGCCGCCTGAAAGAGCCGTTACAGGGCAAGCATGTGCTGGTCCATACAGACAACACTGCAACCGCTGCGTACATCAACCGTCAGGGCGGTCTACGATCCTGTCGCATGTCGCAACTCGCCTGCCATCTTCTCCTTTGGAGTCAGAAGCATCTGAGGTTGCTTCGCGCCATTCATGTACCCGGTGTGTTCAACCGTGTGGCCGACGAGCTCTCAAGAGCTGCGCTGCCGGGAGAGTGGCGACTCCACTCCCAGGTAGTCCAGCTGATTTGGAGAGATTTTGGAGAGGCTCAGGTAGACTTGTTTGCCTCCCCAAAAACCTCCCATTGCCAGGCATTTTCGTCGACAAACTCTAGGCACGATTCGGGTCGGGCAATGGCAACATGGTACTGAGACCCCGACCTGGCTATGTGCCCAAGGTTCCTACCATTCCCTTCAGGGACCAGGTAGTGAGCCTGCAAGCACTGCCCCCGGAGGAGGCAGACCCAGCCCTGGCTTTGCTCTATCCAGTTCACGCTTTGCGACAGTACATAGACAGAACTCAAAGCCTCAGGACCTCAGACCAGCTCTTTGTCTGATACAGAGGCCAGCAGAAGGGAAAAAGGCTGTCTCAAAGCAGAGTATGGCCCACTGGATAGTGGACGCCATCGGCTTGGCTTACCAAGCACAAGGCATGCCCTGTCCGCTCAGGTTGCATGCTTACTCTACGAGAGGCGTTGCATCCTCCTTGGCACTGATTCGTGGCACCTTGCTGACAGACATTTGTAGAGCTGCGGGCTGGGCGACACCTAACACTATAGCCTATTCTATAGCCTTCATTTAGAGCCAGTTTCCTCCCTTGTTCTCACCTCAGGTCAGAGGCACAGAGAGGCCTCGGCTTAGTGTCGGCTTGCTGTGCCTACATGGGCTTATTACTCCAGAGCATCCCTACAAGGCAGAACCCCGTTGAGTCCTCCGATCTCCCTACGGCAACCAGATGTGGCAGAGCATCTGGCGCCAGGCCTATATTCCACTGTATCCTTGAGAACCAGGTTCAGGCTGGGTTCCATATGTGTGACCCTATGGGGATCCCATATGTGCTATTCCACGGTTACTCCTAGATGAAGTCCATGACTTTCCCTCTGGGAGAACCCACCTTACATCAGGTTGAAGTTACCCCAGTACTTCAATATGTAGTACAGCCCTTCAGGGTTAGTCCATATGTACTTCCCACATAACTCCTTCCTCAGAGTTCCTTTTCCAGTGAAAGGGTACATTTTCCCAGTGTTATCCAATAGTCTCATTGAATGGGTTTTTGGGGAACAGCAGTGATCAACACTCTCTGTGTTAGCCCTATCCCACCGTCCTCTAGGCAAGGGGGTAGGAGTCTTGCAACAGAGTGCTGGAAGGGGGCAGGGTAGGGATTCCTATTCATCGGTCTGTATGATGGATGTCCCATCTCCACAGTTGCTGTACCCCGCTGATGCTGTCGCCTAACCTTTTCAGCTCCTCAGCGAAAACCTGAAGATGCAATGCACCTACTGCTCATTAAATACCCGTGCTGCGAGGTGAGCAGCTGCTGCATATGAATGCATGCCAATGTGCATTGGCTCGTTTAGTTACACTCAAAGCAGATTAGCCTCTCTAGTGAGATTCCTTTTCGTTGGCTGTCCGACATATGTCTTCGTTCCCTCCTTCAGGGAGGGTGACCTATGTAACTGAGACGTTACAACTTCAGTCCTGAGGTGAAAAAGAAATTTCTTCAGAGTTTATCAGTAAATTATTCAAGTTATTAAAATAATGATAATAAAAAAAACATGAAAGGCACAAAAGGCATTTCCAAAGAACAGGCCACTTTTTTAAGTGCAGTATCACTCTATTAATACTATACAATTTAAATGAAGAAAAGCATATATTTATTAGTAGTGGCAATTGCAACATTTTGAATTTACTGAATTAACCCCAAGCTGAATTTGCTCAAAATTAATGTCTGTTTATTTTGGATGTTTCCTGTGCATGGCATCACAGTGATGCCTGCAGACACAGTACGGTCAGACTAGAAAACAATGAAACTGACTCCATTCAGCGTAACAGGCCAGGAAACATTCCAAAACCTGAATATCTCTTCCAGCAATAAAAGCACTCAAGCTGCTTTACAGCTGGTATCAGCATGCAGCAATACTGGCAAAAAAAAGGAGCTAAAGGACAGTGCATAAGAAAATTCCTTTAAAAAGTCCAAATTATTGTATATTTATTATTACCATCACAAGTGTAAACAATAATTGCTGCCATCACATATAACATCAGGAACAAGATTTTATCATAGTTCTGTAATTTAAAACACAGTGACAGTATAATTCAGCATTATTACATACTACGAAAGGCAGACCTTATCATTGTAGAATATATCTGCATGTAATATTGTTCATACAAATAAAATGAACCCATTTCATATTGCTAATATGAGTGAGAGCATGTAATTGTTTTCGTGAATAATATTAACTAAACTTTCACATTTTACAGTGCAAATCTGGCCGCCACAGTGCTAGGGATTTCTGAGTGGCTGCCAGGGCAATGCTAGGTGGTTACAAGTGGGTTCAGGTGCTTGATTGGCAGCTGTTATGGTGTACAGGGTGTTTGCAAGGGTGTTATTTGCGGTGTCTTTTTTTGAAGACTGTACCCTCTGGAAGTTGCATTTGTCAGCCACATACATCATTGAGGCTGCCTCATTTCTGAAAAGTAACTATTACATTCAAAAGTAAGAAAGAAATTACAATCATTTATGTTTCACAGGGAGCAGCAGTCAGTTTTATAATGATTACTTTACTGAAATTAGACATCCTCAATGATGTATGTGGCCGACAAATGCAACCTTCGAAGAGATCCGCCTTTCAGGGTTCCATGTTCAGGGTGGTTGCTAGGGCGTTACTACTGTAGCCTATTTCTGGTGTGCTTTTGGAGGTTGTCAGTGTGTTTTTGATGGTTGCTACAGAGTTCAGGGTTGTTGCTAGAGCATTGCTAAGATATTCCAAGTGTTCCAAGTCTCTCCCTCAGTTATAGTATATGTTTTTTTTTTTTCACTCGCTTTATCGATGACAAAATAATTTTGTTCAAATCCCTAACCCCACGTATGAGCAATAGTCAAGTCAAGTGTCACATCGATTCAAGGCATCTTTACAGGAAGTCATACTGTTATGTCTATAATGTGCTTTACCATAGAGCAGGTTTTAGGGTTGGGTGATATGACGATATAAAATGATGGTCTTTCAGACTTTAGATCAAGTATTGTTATTATAGTGTTTCTTAGCACATATATCAGTGCTGCAGTGACTTGTCTGAGTGTTCAAAGGCAATTAAGTAATTTAATACTGGTCTGTGTTATTCTATTAATACATTTAAATGTTTTAGTCAGTTTTGTTTAAAGTTAGAATAAGCGATTCTCAAAGTATTAATGAAAATATGATCGGATGTCACAATAGTAATAGTGACACTTGCCTTAACAAACACCAATAATAATAATCAATAATAGAATATTGATCAGAATATTATAATAATAATATTAATAAGCTGTGTAAAAAAGCATTCTATTAGGTAGCTGTGATACTTGTGGTTCACTGACCACTGCACTGTTTTCTCTGCCCAGTAACAGAAAGATGGGAAAATCTCTCTTTCTCTTTTACTCATTCTCTCCGAAAACCAATGAGGCATTGCACAACCATTTTCAGACTCTGTTCCTCTGTCAGAACTACCATCTGAAGGTGTCCCCTTCTCCCTCCCCCTACCTCTGCACCAAACTAGACCGGTCTGGATAATGAATTATGTAATGTCTGCTTTTGTAATCTTTGCCTCTCCTGCCTCCCGGCCCAGAGAAGAGAGAGAGAATTACAGGCAGTGAATGTGTTGCATTAGGGATAACAATCACAATAAGGTCTCCACAAAGCTGTTAAATAAAACGCATTAACCTCAGAGACACTGGATGGTTTTATTGGGATTCCTACAAAATGGTGTCACCTTGGAGTCTGTGTGTGTGTGTTAACATGTCAGTTCATCTGAGAAAAAACTCAAGGTCGGGGAACTACTTAGAGTACTAGACTCTGTGATGCAAATTTTCATCATGGCTTATTATGCCCAAGAATCGGCCTCACAAACTGTGCATTTAAAAGGGATAGTACCCTCGAAAATAAAAGTCATTATGGGAGAATATAGGCAGACTTGTTTTGGTGACCACTGTCTTCCATTGTATGACCCCCGCCTTTAAAAGAACATCTTAAAACATCTTCTTTTATGCTCCACAGGAAAACGAAAGTCATACAGTTCATGAAGAGGGTGAGTAAAAGACCAAATTTTTATTTTTTGTTGAACTACAGTAGTGGCCAAAAGTGATTCGTTTTTAATGACCCAACAAGTGGGAGTCACGTGGGCCTGTAGGCCCACCAATATTTTCATTTTGAGCATATTTACTCCACATTTATCCCTCAAAAAGAGTGTCCCTGGTGAGATTAAACACTTGTGGAACAAAAAAAGTGGTCTAGATCGCAAATGTCGACCTCCACATCTAAATATTTTAAGGGGACGACAAGCCGCATGACAACCAGACAGACTTCGCCGGCACACGAGTCGCCATCACCCTAGCTGACTGAACAAGGTTCAAAGTTGGAAAACTTATTATCAGAAATAAGCAAAATGAGCTCTACCTGACAAGGAGGTATGACTGACTGATCAGTCAAAGAGGTTGTTACTGACCTTAAAAACTCGGTAAATGCAATTCAAGAAAGGCTGGATGAAGCAGAGGGCCGCATCTCTAATATGGAAGACGTCACCTCGAAGCTTGTCGGTGATGGTGAGTGGCATGATAAACTCCTGGAAGTTATGTGGAACCGAATCGAGGATTTGGAAAACAGGAGCCGCCGTAACAATGTGAGGATGATCGGTCTGAGAGAAGGGCTGGAGGCAGGTGGAATGATCAAGTGCGAGTATAAAATCTTATCGGAAGGACTGGGTATTGATCCGGATGGAGAATTCGAGATTGAGAGGGCACATAACGCTCTCACGCCCAGGCCTAATGCAGATCAGCCACCGAGAATAGTTTTGGTCAAGTTTCTGCGTTCGTCAGCCAGGGAGAAAGTATTACAGAGAAAAGGGAATGACCATTTGGAAAGGATGCAGGATTTCAGACCATGCAACTGTGGAATTGGATATAGCTCTTAATACATTAAATGGTAGAAAGGGAAGATGACGATTAAATACTGCGTTATTACAAGATGAAGAATTTAACACATTATTGGCTGATGCTCTGACCTCCTTCTTTAAATTGAATGTGGGAAGTACTGATAGGTTGGCAAAACAAAGGCCTCAAAGGCATACATTAGAGGGAAACTGATTGCACGGGCAGCTAGAAAGAAAGAGGAAGAAAGAGACTTGGTTAAGAACTTGGAAGCAACAATTTGTACACTAGAGAAAGAGCTGGCTAGACACTACTCTAATGATTTATATCAGGATGTTTGTAAATACAAATTTCAATTACATGATATATATAATAAAAAAGCTGAATATGTGCTATTTAGGCTACGGACTAGGTTTTATGAAGGAGGTGAAAAAGCAGGCAAGCTCCTGTCCAGACAATTAAAACAACAAAATGCTGCTAACATTATTCCGGCATTAAGAAAGGAGATACCATGGTATCACTGACAAAATAAATAAATTAGGTCTTTCAGAAGTTTTATAAACGTTTATATACACCTTCAGGTAGTCTGGATGGACAAAAACTGAAACAATTTTTTTCTAATATAGAATTACCTAAATTAGATGTATTGCAATATGAGTCTCTAGACCTTCCCATTACAGAAAAGGAAGTCAAAGCTGCAATAACCTCTATGAAAGCTGGTAAATCACCAAGGACAGACAGGTTTCCAGCTGAATATTATAGAAAGTATGTTGACATAGTGGCCCCAATTCTAACAGAATTTTATATAGAAGCGTTTGAAGCTGAAGAGTTCATAGAAGCATTGATAACACTGATACCTAAAAAAGATAGGAATCTAAATGATCCGGCTAATTTTAGGCCAGTAAGTCTTATTAATGTTGACTGTAAAGTATTGGCAAAAATTTTTGAATCACGGTTAGAAAAGGTTCTACCAAGTATAATATATAAGGATCAAGTGGGCTTCATTAAAGGAAGGTCATCAGCCAATAATATGAGAAGGCTAATTCATCTCATGTAGCTAAATTCTTCAGAAAACACCCGATTGCGGCTATATCCTTAGATGGATAGGGTGGAGTGGGGTTTTTTGGCCGCAGCCCTGTCGAATTTCGGGTTTGGTCATATATTTAGGTCCTGGGTTAGTTTATTATATAAAAGTCCTACAGCAGCAGTGATGACAAATGGCATGACTTCCTAATTTTTTACAATTTCAAGAGGTACTCGTCAGGGATGCCCATTGCCCTCGTTATTATTCACAATAGTTTTAGAGCCTCTGGCCATTATGATCAGGGCAGACCCAAACATTATGGGAGTATGGGGGGTAGAGGACGGGTTAGAGCACAAGTTAAAGGTGATAGAGAGGATTTTTTCCTCGACTGAGAATCCAAAGACTGTTACTGAATTTTTGAAATGAGTGCATGCGTAAGAACAACCCCCCTCCTTCACATCTCTCATTTCAAAGGAACGCCTCCCAAAACTTGTGCACGAGTATTGGAACACGAATGTTTACCACCGGCATTCGCTGTGTCGTGTTGGATGGATTCATTATGTCGGACTCACCGCAGATAACTCATAATCTGCAGTTGTTATCCCTGTCTCCTGACAAAAACATTGCATGCGGCGCCTGTAGAGTGTGTAAAGTTACTGGAGCGCGCAGCCATGCTCGTCTCTCAAGGAACATCGTGGCAGTGATTGACAAGCCAGAGGGCCAATCGTTTACGCGATGAGCAGTCTGAACGCGAGTTCCCTTCCCATTACAGGCCAAACTGGCTAAACATTGGAACAAGACAGATTCTGAGTTGGATTGGATCAAGATAGAACAGAAACTGGCCTCACCATTTCATCCCATTATCATTCTTTTACAATGCTCTGGAGCTAAGTGGGACTCAAATCCAGTGACAATACACTCAAGACATGTTTGGAGCAAAATTCATAAACTGTGCAGGACATCACATTATAGACAGTCATATGCATCATTGTGGAAGAATCCTGACATTTGCATAGGTAAAGCAGGGGTGTTTTGGAAACAATGGCATCTCAAAGGAATAACTGTAATTGGTGATCTGTATGAGAATGGGATTTTTATGTCATACTCTGAGTTGGTGAAAAAATATAATATTGGGGGCCAAGGAAATTTTTGGAAATATCTGCAGATTATACACTGTGTCAAGAACAAATTCAATGCAAGTGATAACCTTGTTTATACCTATCTTCAGTTGCCACGTGAAGCTCACACTGCTTCTATGTGTTACAAATCAATGCTTAATGTAACTGCAGATACCTGTGATAACCTGAAAACTATATGGCAGAAGGATGTGGGGATAGATATCCATGAAAATGACTGGCTATACATCATTTCTAATGTGGGTATGAATATAAGGGAAGCTAGGGGGAAATTCATTAATTACAAAGTAGTACATAGATTTTATTATACACCATCTAGGTTTTACAGAATGGGTATAGCTAGAAATAATCTATGCTGGAAATGTAAGGAAGAAGAGGGTACTTATGTACATGTGATTTGGGAATGTTCCTTAGTTCACCCATTCTGGTGTAAAATTCTGGGAGTAATAGAAGAGTGGATGGGATCTAATTTACCTGTGGAACCATGTCTATGCCTTCTTGGAGATAAATCGGTGGTACTCAACATAGCAAAAAATGTATTTACCCTACTTAAGATTTGTGCTTTTGTTTTGATTGTATCTCACTGATGGTGACTAGTGGCTAAATGTGTTATTGCAAAGAAGATTATATGCTGTGGTGATATACTTTGAAGTTTTGACTGTTGAACAATAAAAAAAGTTGAATTATAAAAAAAAAAATGACCAAGTTTGATTAAACAACCATAAATATTTTAAATATGAGTGAAGAACAAAACACAAAACTAAGGTATTTATCTGACACAATTGTTATGGCAAAAAAAGGGGGTAAACTACAGCTACAGGTTTTGTTTTACTATGGAAAAAAAAAAAAAGATGCATAGAAAAACAAAAATCTCACAGGAAAAGGCATACATAATTACAACAGTTCAGTTCAGTTCAGTTTCAGTTTATTGTCATATGCATATTCGTACAGAGTACCACAGCAATGAAATACAATGTGCCTTAGCACTCTCTCAGCACCAGTCAATAAATAATATAGAATAAAATAGAATAAAAATAAAAATAATTTAAAAACATATGCTCAAACCTCAGCCCTCCTTCCACTTACACTATCATTCAGTAGCCTTACGGCCTGTGGATAAAACTGTCCCTAAAACGTGATGTACGTGTTGGGATGCTCTGCCAATGTCTCCCTGATGGGAGTTGGGAAAAAAGACTATGTGCCGAATGACTAACATCCTGTATAATTCTCAGTGCCTTCCCAATACTGTGTTTCCAATAAATATCCTGTAGTGATTCCAATGGAACCCCAATAATTTTTTATGCAGTTTTAACCACCTTTGTCAGAAGATTCAATTCACTTGAAGTAGCCCTTCCAAACCACACTGTAATATTACATGTCAGTATACTCTCAATTGTACAACGATATAATTTTTTTTAAATATTTTGAGACATACCATATTTCTTAAGACACCTCAAGAAATAAAGCCTCTGGTGTGCCTTCTTAATGACGCAGGTGATGTGGAAAGACCATGAAAAGTTATCTGAAATATGAATGCCTAAAAACTTAAAAGTATTAACAATTTCAACTGCAGAGTTATTGATATAGACAGGTGTATGTGTGGATTTATTTCTTCTAAAATCTATGATGACCTCTTTAGTTTTCCCCACATTCAGGGACAAATTATTTCTTCGGCACCACATGATCAATTTACTCACCTCATCCCTATAGGCAGTTTCATTATTGCTGTCAATAAGTCCTACCACTGTAGTATCGTCTGCAAATTTCACAATACTATTTGTGGGATATTTTGCAATACAGTCATATACAGACTATATAATAAAGGACTAAGACAGCAACCTTGAGGTGCTCCAGTATTTAACACTATTGGGGCTGAGTATGTAGTGCCTACTCTAACTGTCTGAGAACGGCCTTTTAGAAAGTCCTGTATCCACCTGCAGATGGAAATACAGAGGCCCAGGTCTAACAGCTTAGGTATTAAAATGGAAGGACTGATGGTATTGAAGGCACTGCTAATCAACAAACAGCATCCTGACATACATATCCCTACCCTCTAGATGTTGAAGTGCAGAATGTAAAACCAATGATACAGCATCATCCACAGCTCTATTTGATCTACAGTATATGCAAATTGTAGTGGATACGTAAAGACAGGAATGCAGTTGTTAATATATGATTTCACAAGCAGTTCAAAGCACTTCATTATCAAAGAAGTCAAGACTACAGGTCTAAAATCATTCATACAGGTGGCAGTTGTTTTCTTAGGCACAGGAATTATTATTGATTTTTTAAAACCATACAAAAAGAGAGTGACAGGTTAAAGATATCAGTAAAAACAGATGCAAGTTGACTACAACATGTCCTTAAGACACATGGAGTAATGCCATCAGGCCCTGCAGCCTTCCCAACATAATCAGTTATCAATATTTAGCTGGTTCTCTCTTGTTTTTGTTCATAATTTCTTTGTCTGACAGCCTGGCCACAAATATATGTCCGCACAGTTTGGTATGTGTTATTGTGGGGCTTATATTAACATTCCCTGCTATGTTAATGTTAATTGTTATAGAGAGCGTACCCCCCATATTTTGTATAGTTCATTTTGGTAGTTATGTTTTCTAAATTTATGATTGGGGTTAAAAATGTTGGTGCAAATGCATAAAATCCAGGCATGTTGTTTTAGCGATCTTACAGGAGAGGGCATCCGCAGAAGAAAGGTGTGGGCGTGAAGGTCAATCGAGAGAATTTTGCAATGGTTGAAAAAGGCACGCAGAGATTTTGTGTACTGTGAAT
This sequence comes from Chanodichthys erythropterus, assembly GCF_024489055.1. NCBI lineage: Eukaryota > Metazoa > Chordata > Actinopteri > Cypriniformes > Xenocyprididae > Chanodichthys > Chanodichthys erythropterus. The sequence goes on along the minus strand of NC_090224.1, from coordinate 25,754,501 downwards.
AAATGTAAGCAGTGAACAACATTAAACGAACCCATCAAACTAAGCATGCCTGGAACTTCATTTATTTCGGCATGCAACATTATCAAAAATAAAACAATTGACTCCAAGCACAACTATGCAATATGCTTACAAAATCTTTAACACTTTTTAAATCATTTTAATTTATTTTAATTAATTTGAATATAGATGTCAAGGCAGATGCATCTCTGGATTGTGTGTGGCAGACACAGATGCTGAGGCAGTGCAAACATTACGGGGATGTGCAAAATGTTGGCAGTAAAGACACAGCATCCACAGAGATGGAATACAGTATGAGGTAGTCAGTAATGTTGTGTGAGATTTCAGGGGTGATGTTCTATTGTAGGGATGTGCGGGTGGGAATTGTGTCCAGAGTTTAGCTAGGAGACAGCTCTGGGAAAGAAGTTGTTTCTGAGTCTGTTGGTGTGTGCTTGGAGGAGTCTATAACACCTTCCAGAAGACATGAAGGAGAACAGACTGTAGCTCCTGACAGTGCATGTTGTTCAGGTCTTCAATGGCCAGTAGCTTGATGCCAATGATGTATTGTGCAGTTTTGATTACCCGCTTTAGGGCTTTTCAGTCCAGTGATGTGCAGCTGTCATACCAGACTGTAATGCAGTAATGTCTTAACTGTGCAACTGTAGAAATGGACCAGCAGTCGACTGGGAGGTTGACTATTTTTCTCTGTAGCTCTGCAATATTCTGTAGCTCTACATTTCTTAAAGTCCACAAAAGTCTTTGTGTTGAGGGTCAGGTTGCTTTCCCTGGCAACCTGTCCCATGGCAATCAGTCCAACCACAGCTGTGTCATTTGCACATATGATGATGGAGTTATGGGCAAAAATGAAACCGTAACCGCATCAGCTGCCCCAGATCGGCACGGAATGGAACGGATACGCAATGAGAACCATTCGGCCCGACAGTGGAAATGTGGTTCAATAATTGAGAATAAGAGTGGAGGAGTACTGGTTTCCTAGTCTAACAGTCTAATAACTTGCTATTCCTCTACAAAGAACAAGCCACTGTAGCTGTAACGAATCGGGACTCAAGGTAAGATCCATATGCAAAGCTTTATTGAAAGGTGAGCGTGGTCGTACAGGCATGGTCAAACAGGGGCAGACAGGAACAGCAGGGACAGGCAGAATGGTAGTCAGGGTACAGGCAGTAGATCGAGGCAGGCAGATATCATTCGTAGTCCAGGAAACAATAAACAGTCCAGAGGTATGCAGCAAGGAATCATAAACGGGTAACCAGACAGGATCAAGAACAGATAGGCAGACAGGGAATAAACGCTTGGAATTGTTACAGGAGTAATCAAGACTTCGCGATGAGGTGGTGTGTGCGTGAGTCCTTTATAGTCCAAGTGATGTGCAAAGCTGTATGTGGCGACAGGTGATTGGTGTGGAGTGTGAGCATGTGACTGGCTGGGAGGATGATGGGAATTGGAGTCTGGGAAGTGACAGGAACTGACGGTGATCATGACAGTAGCCATGTGTGAGGATTAAACTAAAATGTAAATTGTTATTGACTATAAAACTGCAGTTCTCAAACCAAATTACAAATTCATTACATAGGATGACAGGTTCTAAACAGGTTCTACTGGAAGGTTAATTGGTTCCATGAGTGTTGGTCTGCTAATCAATGAATGTATCTCTGTATAGCTTTTTATATCCATTTTAGAGCAATTTTACAGTGCTTAAAGAAATCTGGGAGTCAATTCATAGATATGTGAACAGCAGACTCTACATTGAAGCTTTAGATTAACTCGTCATCAGCATTGCCAAACACATCACTTTTGGCATTCCCAGCAAGGACCTTAAGTCATCCAATTTCCTTTGGAGAAAACAGCTTACAGGTATCAGGTATAAACATCTTTAGAAGCCTGTCAAAATAAGCCTTGTGGCATGTCACTTTGGAGATAGCACAATGCTACAGCAAGAGAGAGAAAAAGATGAGACAGTATTGCTCTTCAGAAGCATACAAGAGGTCAAAAACAGATATAAATTTCTGGAATTCTTTCTTCATCTTCTTTTTTATGTGATAGACTACTTTGCTGGAAAGGCCAACATTTTCATTAAAATATTTTGCTGTATGACCTTTTTGATTAAAACCTGTGGGGATCTGGTTCAAATATTTTAAAAGGTTAGTTCACCCAAAAATAAAATTTCTGTCATTAAAAATTTCATTTTTGGGTGAACTAACCCTTTAAGGACTCACCAGTATCTGTCTAAATCGAATGTCACTACATGGAGTACAATGCCAGATCTTCAGATAACAGAGGGGCATATCAATCACTGGGTCCTTCTGGACTCCAGATTGATATATAGAAGGTGTTGAAGTGAAATTAACTCAAAGGGGAAATATTAATAATTATTAAGAACTCATTATGATTATTAATTATGATTAATTATGAATATGTAAATCCGTTAATCGTATTAACTGAATGTAGCTACATTAAGATTAATATTACATTCAATTAACCTGTTCATCCAGTGAACACTCATTGTTGATTGTTTATTAATTCTAAGAAATTTTAATTTCCAGGTTATGGAAAAATAACATTCTTATTGTACCGTATCTAAATCGGGATCTAAATCACTTAAGAGGCAACTTTTTAGCAGACAGAGTCAGAACCAAACATGTATCGTGCACAATTTTTATTAACTAACTCACAAACACATAACTAAACTAACAAACACATAACATAACATACACAAAGGGTCACACACATACGTAGGTCAGAATGAGTAATGATAGAATTGTTACAAGGCCTAAGCCTGTGGCAAAGAGGGTTCAGTTTAGTTTTCCAAAACGCAAGGAAAGAGAGGGAGTGGCAATGTTCTTTAGCTATTAACCTCTGGTCAAAGTACAACCTCTTAAGGTTGCTGTAGCCAACGAAGGTGTTGTATTTCCGGGTGACCACACACCCCCTTGTCCGGGCTTTTATAACCAAGGAAGATTAACAAGCTGAGTTCTTGAATAAGAACTATTAAAGATTCTTGCAATACTGATGTGTTGCACAGGTATGGACATATCGCATACACAAGCATTTAAATCTTCCCGCAACGAACATATAGACACTAAACATGGCATGATTGAAGTTACCTTAAATGTATCATAAAACATACACATAAATACGTGAATACAATGATTGTAATACAGCAACAGTAATAATGGATAATATTTCATTTCCTGGGATTGTGCCTGTTCATTTATAGAACAGTCTGTATACAAGAGAGTCTGTGTTATGTGTGAATAATGCAGGAAAAATGCACATTTTTGTGTGTCTCTTCTCTGCTCTTCATGCGGCATTTATTGGTGCAATAAAACTGGTAACTGAGAACTTCTTGGGGGATGGGGACAGTCGGATCCCAGAGTGAGCTTAAAACTATTGGTGAACTAACAAATAATTGTGTCTGATTTGTCTCAATCATTACAGTGTACAATCTTATGGTGTGATGGCGATATCTGCAGTGACAGTTAAACACACAGAAATCAGCAAATTAATTATAAATACACAAAACATTTATCTCAGTAACACAATACATTATTGATTTACACAGCTATTACATTTTAAGACGTTGTAGAAAAGTCTTACTTCACTCAAGTCCACAAGTACAGCTATTAACTGCTTAGGGAAATGCCAAAATCTGTTTGTAAATATGTTTGTAAATATGACATTTAAGAACATATTTATTTATTTATTTATTTTAAAAATCAACAATATCCAGCAAACCTGCCACAAATGGTATCATAAGTTTTGCTTCTTTAATTCAAATCACCCTAAAACTGTATTTTTCAGGATGTTCAAAGTCGCCACATACTGTATATATTAATAACATAGTAATAAACAGGAAAAGATATGAACAGATATGTACAGGTTACATGTCACTGAAAACACTAACAGCACTCATAAAGTTTACCAACAAGTGGAAATTGGTTATTTAGGTCTGTGTTTCATTGGTTGTTCTCTCCCCTCTTCCCCCTTTCTACACTCACACCTTTCCATAGCCTACAGACCCTCTCACTCCTCAGTAATTGATACTAGTGGCCTAATATGGCCAAATATGTCTCCCAATATATCAGAGGATGCTCAGTGTCAAAGGTCAAAGGTTCCACACCACCTGCCTAAAGGAAAACTGGTACCCCTACCCATACCACGGAGGCCCTGGTCACATCTGGGAGTGGACTTCTTGTCAGTTCTCCCTCAAATGGACACTTACACCTGCATCCTGTTAACCCTTGAGGGACGGATTGGGCGGTACCGCCCAAAATGGCATACTTTTTTGCCGTCTTCCTCAGATTCCACTGAAAACAGCGGTATCCAGTTTTTATATTAAACACGCTTCCTTTATTGCGCAATACCACTGCGTAAACAGGCCAATGAAAATGATTATGTTAGGCAGATTCAACACGCAACAACCAATGTAAAAATTGCCGCTGGGAGGAATATTTTTCTAACCCAATCAGAGGAAGGTTACCATGATGTATTCTAGCCATTCAGAGGACTCTGTAGCTCTGCTGTAGCCTTGTAAAAGCTGGCTGGCCTATAGTAAAAGACAGACAGCCGGGTGTAATCAATAAGCGATCGGAGAATCAGCATCAGGTGGAGAAAGCAGAAAGCGATCGGAGTGTTACAAAGAGCGATCGGAGTATTAGCGAGCACAAAGAGATAAATTTGAGAGAGATATAGCATTATTACAGAATTGTTTTATCAAATTGGCAAGCAGATTTACGGCAGAACAAGCTCTGGAACAATTACTGGAAAGTGACGAGGAGAAATCTGGAGCAGACAGCTTTTACACAGATGGAGAGGCCTTGCATTGCTCACTGGCATGCCTAGGACTGTTTGTAAAAAAAGTTAATTATTTCATTGTTCTTTACACATTTGATTAAACAATAACACATTTCTGTCAAGCAAAGAGTTTGACATTTTTTTTTTTTTTTTTGTTCTATATGTAGCCCTATGGGAATTTTTGGTATTTCTTAAAATCACTATTTTATTTTGTTTAATTTTCTTTGAAATGTACATTTTATGAGGTTAAAAATGTTTAAATAATGTATATGTGTTAAATTAAGTAGTAAAAATAACTTACCGGTAAGAGGGATCCAATCAGGAGTCAGGGTGAGAGGTCGCGAGGGAGCAGGAGGAGGAGTCTGAAAAAAAAAAAAAAAGGAAAAAAGATGGAGAGACATGAGTGAGAACCGCGCTGTGACTGTCACATTAGAAATTGGTAAAACACCAAGTTTAATGCGTGTGATATTAGATGTACATGTATACTGCACGAAGAGTGAGTTACAGACATTTGATTGATGTTTACAGTGTGAAAATGAATGGTTTTACGGGACTCGGTTAGAGTTTTCCCTGGGGAGAAAGTGAGAACGGCTAGTCAGCATGATTTAGTTACACAGACTTTGTCAGCGAGTAGCCTGCTCGGTTGCCCTTTTGTGCATCGTCTGAAGAAGCACTTATCTCCAGAGCCTCTGCTTAGCTCTCGGACGACGTCTTCAATCACCAGCATCGCAAGCATCGCGTTGCCGCGGCGGGAAGGACGACGCGCCGATCAGCATTACACAGCACTGAGTTTTTTTTTTCTGCGCCACGGCGCGAAGCGACCATTGTGTTTAAGGTCTCCCCGTTCTCAAGCAACGCTACAGGCCTGCACCGTGTCCAACTCTGACTGTCCGGGTATTCATTTTATTTCATTGAGTGGCCATTTAGTCATTTTGCCGGTTTAGTTTTCATTTGGGGGAATTTAATTGTTTCATTTGAATTGCATATTTGATATTTTAACTGTATATATGTACATACTATATTTTTTTTTTTTGTGAGTAAATAGTTCAAACGAATTTCTGTTGTAGATTTGCATTACATTGGGTTTACAATATTGATAATTTTGATACGTAAGGCAAGATATTGAGTTTAATGAAGACTGGTGTAAAGTGAAAGTGTTTATCACTATTGAGTAAGATAAGTGACTGGTAAATTAACGTTTATTGCACTTATAATATTGATAGTCATTTGAACAGGGTGAATATATTGATGTAACTAAAAAAGTTAAGGTTTATTCAACCAAGCATTCTAGATAGCCGCATACAATTAGTGTTTTATTTTAATTGGGTTATAAAGACATTGTATGATCACTTTGCATTAAATTTAAAAGCTGCCATTAAGGTAAATGTTAAACAAGTAGGCCGTAATAATTAGGGAATTACATTTAGCGCATTAATTAATATTATAGACAGATTTTCTAAATAGGAATTCGGGGAGCGCACCCCACAAAAATAGTTAGACACGCTAGGGGGCGCTACATATATTCTGTGATGTGTGATTTTTCAGTAATAAATGACAAAAATCTAATTTTCGTTTTTGAAATTCTCTAGTTTATTGTACATTTTCTTTCACTCATACGTCCTTTCTAAACACATTACATGCATGCTTGTGGTAGATTAGGGTCTTCTGAATCCATAGATACCAAACACAGGGTGTTCCATCTCCTTTACATATGATTTATAAGCCCAAATATAAAAATAGAGAAAACAGACCAAAAAGGGCTTAGTCCCAAAAATAAAAAAAAACGCCTAGGACTGTTTGTAAATAAAGTTAATTATTTAACTGTTCTTTACACATTTGATTGAACATTAACCCATTACTGTCAAGCAAAGGGTTTGAAAAATATATTTTTGGGTCAAAAACTTTTCACTATTGTTGTGTGAGGTAGAATTTTCAGTAATAAATGAGAAAAATCTCATTTTCGTTTTTGAAATTCTCTAGTTTATTGTACAATTTTTCACTCATACTTCCTTTATAAACATATTGCATGCATGCTTATTGTAGCTTAGGGTCTTCTGAATCAATTTATACCAAATACATGGTGGTCCATCATCATTACATATGGTTTATAAGCCGAAATGTAAAAATAGAGAAAACGGACCAAAATGGCTTAGTCCCCTAAGGGTTAATGGCTGAATGCTTCTCAAAAGCTTGCAAATTGATCCCACTAAGGAGAATACCAACAGCTTTTGAAACAGCTAAAGCACTGTTTCAACAAATCTTCTGTCACTTCGGAATTCCTGAGAATATCGTGTCAGATCAAGGGCCTCAATTCATCTCACGGGTATGGTGTGCCTTCTTCCAGCTATTGGGAGTGTCAGTGAGTCTGACGTCTGAGTACCATCCTCAATCCAGCGACCAGACTGAGCGCAAGATTCAGGAGATTAGGAGATTGGTACTTTCACATTCTCACCTTCACACAGTCGCCGGCGCCACTTCCGCTTTTCTGGTCATGAGTATGATGTAACACAGCTCTGTTTACCATATTAGATACATTTGAGAGTGTTGAAAATTATGTTCTAACGTTACTCTGAGTGTTCGCTCGATGGCTGCTGTGAGACACTGTTGCACACTGCAGTAAGCTAGATCGATTTTAGAATATCATATTAAATGCTAGATGGCTTGTGTTGATAAATGGTATGCAGTTCATTTTAAAACGTATTGTATAATGGAGAAAATTCTGTATTACTGTTACTAAAAATAAAGCTGCATCTAATTATGCTATATTAGCTACTTGACAAAATAGTGTTTTTCTCTGAGGCATGGTAAAAGCATGGTACTCGCAAAAAATCAAGAAAATTTGATTTAAACAATAGGACTAAACGTGTTAAGCTTAAACATTTGTTTAAACTAAACAGTTGTTCCCTTGTCTATTAAAACATGTAATATATGAAAGCGTCTTTGGTGTTTCCATCGTTTTAAAAAAATAAAACTGGATACCGTGGGTAACGCGGGTAATTGACAGGCGACTCCTCACACGTCCCAGAGCCTTGGTTAAAATTGCAATTTTTTTCATGATTTACAAATAGTTGGAAACATCTGGGATATTGTAAGTAAGCTACTCAAGTGAACAAAATATATAACACTGGCCTAGTGGTTTTTAGATATTTTAACTGCAAAAATTTTACATATTGCACCTTTAAAACATCAAGTGAACACTCAGTATTATCTTTCAACTCTCAGAAAGAGATATTTTTCGTGGCCACAGATATACTTCAAACAAAATCAGGCCAACTTCCTTTTTGTAAGTTCGAAACGTCTTGCCAAAGTGAACTTTCAGAAAAAGTTAGCTTCAGCTGCAAAACAACATGCCACCATAGGTCCGTGATGATAATGTAATAGGAGGTGTGCACTGAGGCTCCACCTTCATTTGCGTGGAATGCGTCTCTGACTCATTTGATCTGTTGAGTTTGTTGAGGTAAGATCTCCACGTGTGAAAACATGAACACACTGGATAGCCGCTTTATAATACAAAATGAAGTTGTGCTTCTGATGAAATGAGGCACTGACTGTTACGTGTGGTTGTGGGGACAAGCACAACGACGATGAAGATGACGAATATAACAATACTTTAATTCCAAACAGAGTGAGACAGCATACACACGTGTTGATACAAACGAGAACGGACGATGAGTGAGGGCAAACACGGGGTATAAATACAAGAGACTAACAAAAGGAACTAAACAAGGTGATGGGATAATGAATGAGACACAGGTGGATCAAATGAACTAATCAGACAGACTGGGGAAAAACTAGGTCACAGGACACAGTACATGTAACATATCGCCCCCCTCCGGGTAGGCGCGGCCTCGCGGGGGCTCTGGAGGAGGGCGAAGGGCAAAGGAAAAAACAAACAAGAGTCCATAGAAAACAAAAATAGTCCAGGGGGGAGTGGAAGGTGGGAGGAGCCAAGGGGAAGCCTGGAGCAGGAGGAGCCAGATGTTGGTCCAGAGACCAACCATGATGAGGCCCCAGGGTGGAGTCGAGGACAGGAAAAACCATCATGGGGAGATGAGGCGCCACCCTGGGGACGGCCAATGGAGAAGCCACCGATGATGGTGATCCAGGTGGAGTTGGAATGCCGGAGAGCCCAAACGACACTGCTGGATCTGGAGACCGAGCTGGAGCCGGGACGACGAGCATCCGAGGTGGAATCCGGGAACCTGAAGACTGAGATGGAGGCGGTGCGACCGAGGACGAAGGAGGAGACGGGGGGGGGGGAGGAGGAGCCAGGCGAAACCGTAGGTGCAGGCTGGACGACGTCTGACCAAGTCGGAGCCTGTGGGACGAGGGAGCCCGGTGGAGTCTTGAGGCTGAGGGTATCCGGTGGAGCCGAGGGAGGGAAGAGCCACGGCGAAGGCGAAGCGTCGACAGGCCGCGGTGGAGTGTTGGACTCGAAGGCTGGAGGCGGAGCCAGGAGAACATCAATCCACGGTGACACTGGTGGCCTGAAGCGTCGAGTCGGATCCATGCGCTTACGTGATGGAGTTGATGAGAGGCTGAAGGGTACCAGGGGAAGCAGAGATGAGATGGTTTGAGGAGGCAGGAGAGGGAGGTTGGGAGGGAACACAGGGCTGGACAGAACCAGCAGGGGCACGGACAGTTCTGAGATGGACGGGACCAGCGGGGACACACACAGTTCTGAGCTGGACGGGACCAGCGGGGGCACACACAGTTCTGAGCTGGACGGGACCAGCGGGAAACACACAGTTCTGAGCTGGACGGGACCAGCGGGGACACAAGACAAGGGAAATTTACCTCCTCAAACACATCCAATAAATCCAGAAAGATTTCTGTAGACATGACGATGCCATCCACCGTGGTGATGTTGTGGTTGGGGCTCTTTTCCCAGCCCTCGAACTCCACTAACACGCTCTCGACAGCTCACGATGTAACGGGCTCACGCACCTGGTCAGACACACCTAGCGGTTCAAACCCCGGGGTGACGACTCCTTCCGTCCTCTCTTCAGGTTCGGTCTCGTTCGTCCCAGCAGGTTGATCTCCGCGGTCTGTGTTGGGCTCTCGTTTCTCCATCGTGCACGTCGATGGCGGATGGTTGGTCTCTGGATGTGGAGTGGTGCTGGTGTCGTCCTCAGCAGGGCCGATGGTGAATGGAGAGTTGTTGTTTACCAGCACCCACTCCACGTATGCGGCGAAATCCTCAGTTGGACCGCCCGCTGGAATGCGTGCCTTGGACCGCTCGCTCAGGCCAGTACGATAGTAAATACAGAGCGAGCGGTCCGGGATGTGAGTCAGGCATGCAAGCTGGAGAAAGTCACTGGTGTGCTGTTCCAGCGAGCGGTCTCCCTGCTCCAGGCAGAGGAGCTGGACTGCGGGAAGAGCCATGAAGGAAAAACAAAAAATAAAAACTTAAGTAAAACGCCACAAAAGAAAAAACTGTTTTTGGTCCGTTCTTCTGTTATGTGTTGTTGTGGGGACAAGCACAACAACGATGAAGATGACAACTATAACAATACTTTAATTCCAAACAGAGTGAGACAGCATACACACGTGTTGATACAAACGAGAATGGACGATGAGTGAGGGCAAACACGGGGTATAAATACAAGAGACTAACAAAAGGAACTAAACAAGGTGATGGGATAATGAATGAGACACAGGTGGATCAAATGAACTAATCAGACAGACTGGGGAAAAACTAGGTCACAGGACACAGTACATGTAACACTGACACTGTTTTTCGTGTTTGTAATCTGTAAAGCTGCTGTAATCTATTGAATAAACATCTATTCTATATGCTATATAGATAAACATGATGTGACTGGAGTGCTAATTTGCAGAGCTCGTGCTAACATACCCGTTCGTTATGATCAGATGCTTTTCTTATGCTTTCTATAAAAAAAAATGCTTGCTGTTTTCTCATTTTTGTTGTGTTTATTTTGTTACTGAGAAGAAAGTGTACAGCACATATTTACATATTCATCGCTCTCAGCAGTGTGGGCGGTGTCAGATGCTCGATTACAGTATATCGCAGCTCACGCACTTCGAACTTCATTTTACCCCTAAACAAAGAACGAAAAAGAACTTTGTTTGAAGTATATCGGGGCTTTTAGTTTGTAGCTGAAATGAGTCAATTAACCACCTGAGCAGAACCATCATAACCTTGGTAACAAGGGGTCTATAGCTTATACTAAACCTCTGTTTAGTTAGTTAGATGTACAATCAGGCATGAAAACGGGTCAGGGGTGAAAAAGGTGAGAAGGATATTACTCCTCTAGGGGGGTCCGGGCGCATGCTCCCCTGGAAGAAAAATTTAAATATTCCACATTTTAAAGCATCAATCTGATGCATTTTGAGATGCTTTTTTGCCAACCTGGGGAGAGCTGGAGAAACTTAACTTCAGCCATGAGTCAAAAATTATTATGGCCTCCTTACTAAGTATTATGCAAGCCATTTCATGCCAGCCTGTCACTGTGCATTTTTATGGTAATTTACTGTATATCATGAGAATACTGTGCATTACATGAATATGCAGTTAGTGTTTTGTGGATTCTGGTCGTTCCTTTCACAACATAATTGCATCCAACACTTTCACTTTGATACATGTGTGTATGCTGTAGTGACAATAAAGAATTTAAATTTATTTGAATTGATTCATATTTTCATTTACATTTACATTTCAACTGTGTTTTTTTTTATGTAAGTCACAATTGAAACTGTTGATGATTGTTAAAAAAAAAATCTACTTTTATATGTTAGATGATAATGTTAACTAAATAAAATAACTAAATAAAATTATTAGAATGATAAAAAAGTGGCAACAAGATCATTCTTTGTGTGGAGTACTGAAATGCCCGTTGAGGTCTATAGCGTCTTACATCAAGCCACGACTGTTTTCATATTGTTTGAATCCTTCAGAATTGAGTGATCATTAATTGTGATGGTGTATGTGCATATGCTAACAATGGGTAGAGTGATGGCCATGGTTGCCAACCTTGATTCCCTGGTTGGAGTGAGACTTTCTTGATGGCTGAATATATACATGTATATGATACTAGTATTCTCTTTAAATTGTAACAGCACAACCTAATCAGACCCAACAATAGAGAAGAATCATCAGAAATAATCAAATATTCTCCAGAAACATTGGACATTATGCAATATCTTCAGTATTATAACCTTTAATGTACAATTAAACCTCAAGACATTCATTTTCTCTCGCGTTTGATCTCTCACGCTCCTAAAAGTTTATGTCGACAAAGTAGAAGCCGCAGATAAATACAGATAAAATTCAAAAACAAAACTCATATCTTTAAATGAAATAAGAAGCCGCTTACAGACGCTCACCTCCACACATGTAAACACAACGCTGACGTCTTCACTTCCAGGTCAAGTAGAAGCTGTCAATCAAAAACTCAGTAGCCAATGAGAACACACCACTGCTGGCCCCGCCCCCGCGAGAGATTTGTGCCAGAAAGACGAACGAAAACTTCAGAAGCATAAATGAAATCTCTGGAAATGCTTTTGTAAGTAAATATCAGTGAAAGAAAGAAAAGAAACTGTTAGCAAAACATGCAGTGTATTTAAAACAAAGTCAAACATTTTACCTGCAATTTATTTTTTTAAAGTTTCAAAGACATTTTATTCAGTTTCAATTTATATTTTTATTAGTTTTTTTGAAAAGTTACGTTCATTATTTTTTGGATCAAATCTAATTCCATAGATTAACTTTATTAAATTATATATGAAATATATACAGGGGCATTTTTGCCCCTTATCTTGAATTTTGGGGGCATTTTAATAGACTAAATCACGCAGTGAAAGCGTACACTTTAATGTAAGCACACACTACTCTAACTGTAGGTAACAATAATTATGCTGTGTTTAGTAACGTTAGAATGTTTTTGTAAAGTGAGGGACATACTCAATAATTTCAGATCGTTAAATCAACAATTAGCCTACGATATAGACGATATATAATGCACACCCTACAGCACTGGCCCGATCGTGCAAGTGACTGGTGCGTCTACTGTCCTGAGCGTCGTTCACACTGGCCCCGGGCCATCGGGCAGTCCTGTCGAGCCCTGCTATCACTCACCAAATACAGTCAGGTAAATCGCCGAGGCCAGGCGTGCTTTCAGCTTCTGAAGGTGGTCTGCACTGGTGATGCACGGCCCTTTGCGTTAATATTTCCATGCACTCGCGCGCCCTTCTGGCACGCGCATCTGTTCACAGTTCACTGAATACGAGGAAGTTGCAATAGGGCTGGTTGTAACTTGAGGCCCCTCCAGCTGTGCGGCTGTGCAGTTGCACACAGGGGAAAAGGCCTCGCGGTTGGATGTCTCCAGTCTTTTAACATGAACAGTAACCAGAAGAACCAGAGAAGAGAGGGAGTTCACTAATACCCCCTTTCCACCAGCAGGAACCGGGTGCTAGTTCAGAGCTAGTGCTAGTGCCAGTTTGGAGTTGGTTCAACTGACGAGCCTTCTAAGAACCGGTTTGCCTTTCCACAGGCTAGAAAGCCAGCACAGAGCCATGTGTTACGTCACTGTATACGTCTCATATTTCACAGCAAAGCTAGCGATGCAGGGCCAAACACAAACACACCAGGCTCATTTGAGATGCATCGGCTTCTCACATAGCGATCGGCCCATGACATTAAAGCTCCACGAGAACGATCCGAAAGCACAAGGAGTCGTATGCTCTAAAAATGCTTCCGCGGCACCCACCGATGCATCTCGAACAAGCCTTCTATCAACAATCACGGATGTTTCAATACTGTTGATGCTCATGGCTTTGCGACCCTACATCGGCATACAAACACGGCTTGCCGTAATTTGTATATGAAGGGAGATTACAAGTGAGCTGCTATTAGCTCGATTAGCTGCTATTTCAAAAATGGCGGTCACAAGTTTCTTGTTGGTCACGGTAACCCCGCCCCTAGCCCCTGATGCAAGCGGTTCTTACTTCTAGCCCAGCAATGTTTTGGTGCTACTTATAAACCACTTTTTCCTGGTTCGGAGCTGGTGTTTTGTGTGTCGAAAGACAAAGAACTGATTTGAAACTAGGCTCTGGCTCCGAACCAGCACTCAAACTGCCTTGGTGGAAAAGGGGTATAAGACAATGCCCTTTTAGTTCTCTGGAGGTCACACCTCTCGAGTTTGGCTCGCCCATTGAGAAAGGTGTAATTTTCAAGTGGGAAAAGTTATTTTGTTTGTAAGCCGACTCATTTGCATGATCAGAGTGGGTCAAATCAGTTTTGTGTCCCTTTATATTCTGATTTATATAACGAGCATACAATGCATGTTATAAGGAGGTGACATACACCAATGTGCAAGGCGTTAAATAAGGATTAATTTAATGGGAAGCATGATATTGATGAGGTTACATTATCTAATAGTTCTATCATAAGGCATGCATAAAACAGTATACAATACAAAAAGACAATGTACAAAACAATAATGATACAGACAGTGTTCTGGGGTTAAGCAATGGAGAAAAGTGCGTTTTTGGGCCTATGTCCATCTTTCCTATGCTGTGTTGTTGCATGTGACCACCTTCCATAGTTGTTTTATAATGGAAATATTGCACATTTACATTGACTTCTGTTTGCATTTCCTGTGCATTTTGATGCAGTTTGAGGAGTATAGATCCTGTTGTTTCTTTTTAGTTTGTGTGTTACCCACACAGACGCCTCAAACAAATAATTACAAAGCCCTTCTAGTAGGCCTATTCATTTTTACTGGAAAAATTATGTGATTAATCATGATATTATTTTAATCAATTGACTGCCCTAGTAAATATTGTATTGTTCTTCTTTCAGTTGCAGTAATCCATTGATTTTGAACTAATGCATTTACAGTTTGTTATGGTTCTTTCTCATTTTTCTGTATGTTTTGAACAGTACCACTGATTCGGTAGCTGGTCAATTTTCAACAACTGTCCCCTGATTAGGTTTGATTTTCCTCAAAGCTTTTACCAATGAAACAGAAAATCTCTGGCAACAAGAGTTTGAGATTTCTCCTCAGCAGGTGAGATCATGCTGTTCGCCTGGATGGGAAGCCAGCTGCGTTTTCAACACTGTGCTATTCAATAAATTGTCAATAAATGCTGTAGTTATTGACTCACTATTCATAGACAGCGTGTACTCAAGAGTGATAGTCAATGAGCACTAATCCCTGTTTTATAACCTCATTTTCAAATGAATGCACAGTTGATCAATGCACCACAGGCTCTGTCAGAAATCTTATGAACATACGGTGTGGCTTTTAAAAACCCTAAAGAATGCAAGCACCTGCAGAATAAAAGGGAATGTGACCTTTTAACTTGATGATTACATCTACATTCACACTTAAAGATGTTCATCTAGTTATCTTTGCATGTTCTTTCATCTTTTCATTCACCTATCAAGCATTTATTAGCAAGCATCACTATTATACAAAATGGGTAAAAATCCCATTGACCAAGCAATCAAGTAGGAACACCCTGGCAACCACCAACAATATCATAGCATTGTGATAAGTTTTCCTTTTATTTTGGCAGAAAACAAAAAATCTAGTTAATGACTTGATTCATCATCAATACTTGCAATGCTGACTGAGAACACATTTCAAAGCATTCTAGTTGGAGGCATTGACCTTTTCAATAATTTAATCATCAGTAAGGTACATATGAATATATGTAATTGCCACTGAATGTATTCACTACAGAATGACAGCAAAACAAACTACTTTAGTATAGATAGATCACTGAGTCGTGCATAGAAATTAGGTCTTTGATGTGAGAAGTCAGGGTCAATAGCGTGCTGTTATTAGATCAAATACATGAACATCTACCGTGTTTTCCCCCTTTTATGTTTTTCAAGATTAGCATCTGCAGCAAAACTCTCAGTTGTTCTATTGATTTACCCATGTAAATCAAAACAATTTAGATATTTTTCGGTAACACTTTATAATAACGTTCAGTTATAAGTCATTTATGAATTATTAGTTAATGATTAACAAATCATTTACAAAACATGAATATACATTTATAAATGTTTGATAAGTGATATACTAATATTTTATGAATGTTTTATTAGTTCAGTTATGAGACACTTATAAGTTATTAGTTAATGATGAACAAATCATTTACAAAACATTACAATATACGTTCATAAATGATTAACAAGTGTTATGCTAACAATTTCAAATGTGTTGTAAGTTATTTCAATTAAATAAATCAAACAGATCATTAGTAGATGGTTTATAAGTTATTAGTCAAGACATTATTTATCACTTATAATAACAGAAGTATTTATGACAACATTGTTTTAGTATCATTATCTCAATAAACAATTGTTAATCATTACCAAATGAATAACAAACCATTAGTAAATGCTCAGTATATGATTTATTGATGAAGTTGTAAGCTGGTCAGTGTTCAAAAGCACAAACATGCAGGTATGCTAAAGCACTATTTTTAAGAAGAGTAATTTATTTGTTATGAAGTGGATAAACATTTATAAGGGCCTTACAGTCAGGTGATTCCAGTGGATTATATTAAATCCTTTCACTCATCAGCACAGGCTTGTGTTCTGTGTAGAGTGTGTGGGGTCTAGTGATGAAGTCAACCTCTGAACTGGTTTTAGCTTCAACTGAAGCTCACATCAGGTGCACAGCGTTAAACAGTCTATGTGTGTCAGAGAAGACAGCTGTCTATACCCTTACCAGTCAGCACTTACACTGCAGTACACACTACAAAGTGTTCAACACCTGTTATAGATGATGTGTAAACACATGAATAAATCATTTACAAAGCTTTCTACATACCCTATTCTAAAGTGTAAACTATTCTTAACTTGTAAATGTGTTACGTATCATTTGTAGACCTTTCTTTCCTATTACAAATTATTTGTATATGTATACAAGTCAATTATAACACTTTCTGCATACCCTATTCTAAAGTGTAAACTATTCATCACTTATAAATGTGTTACACATCATTTGTAGACCTTTCTTTCCTGTTACAAATTATTTGTATATGTATACAAGTCATTTATAACACTTTCTGCATACCCTATTCTAAAGTGTAAATTATTCATCACTTATAAATGTGTTACACATCATTTGTAGACCTTTCTTCCCTGTTACAAATTATCACTCATCACTTATACAGACAATTATATTGTCATCACTTATACAGTGGGTACGGAAAGTATTCAGACCCCCTTAAATCTTTCACTCTTTGTTATATTGCAGCCATTTGCTAAAATCAATAAGTTCATTTTTTTTCCTCATTAATGTACACACAGCACCTCATATTGACAGAAAAACACAGAATTGTTGACATTTTTGCAGATTTATTAAAAAAGAAAAACTGAAATATCACATGGTCCTAAGTATTCAGACCCTTTGCTGTGACACTCATATATTTAACTCAGGTGCTGTCCATTTCTTCTGGTCATCCTTGAGATGGTTCTACACCTTCATTTGAGTCCAGCTGTGTTTGATTATACTGATTCGGACTTGATTAGGAAAGCCACACACCTGTCTATATAAGACCTTACAGCTCACAGTGCATGTCAGAGCAAATGAGAATCATGAGGTCAAAAGAACTGCCTGAAGAGCTCAGAGACAGAATTGTGGCAAGGCACAGATCTGGCCAAGGTTACAAAAAATGTTTTGCTGCACTTAAGGTTCCTAAGAGCACAGTGGCCTCCATAATCCTTAAATGGAAGACGTTTGGGACGACCAGAACCCTTCCTATAGCTGGCCGTCCGGCCAAACTGAGCTATCAGGGGAGAAGAGCCTTGGTGAGAGAGGTAAAGAAGAACCCAAAGATCACTGTGGCTGAGCTCCAGAGATGCAGTCGGGAGATGGGAGAAAGTTGTAGAAAGTCAACCATCACTGCAGCCCTCCACCAGTCGGGGCTTTATGGCTGAGTGGCCGGACGGAAGCCTCTCCTCAGTGCAAAACACATAAAAGCCTGCATGGAGTTTGCCAAGATGGTGAGAAATAAGATTCTCTGGTCTGATGAGACCAAGATAGAACATTTTGGCCTTAATTCTAAGCGGTATGTGTGGAGAAAACCAGGCACTGCTCATCACCTGTCCAATACAGTCCCAACAGTAAAGCATGGTGGTGGCAGCATCATGCTGTGGGGGTGTTTTTCAGCTGCAGGGACAGGACGACTGGTTGCAATCGAGGGAAAGATGAATGCGGCCAAGTACAGGGATATCCTGGACGAAAACCTTCTCCAGAGTGCTCAGGACCTCAGACTGGGCCAAAGGTTTACCTCCCAACAAGATAATGACCCTAAGCACACAGCTAAAATAATGAAGGGGTGGCTTCACAACAACTCTGTGACTGTTCTTGAATGGCCCAGCCAGAGCCCTGACTTAAACCCAATTGAGCATCCCTGGAGAGACCTTAAAAATGGCTGTCCACCAACGTTTACCATCCAACCTGACAGAACTGGAGAGGATCTGCAAGGAGGAATGGCAGAGGATCCCCAAATCCAGGTGTGAAAAACTTGTTGCATCTTTCCCAAAAAGACTAATAGCTGTATTAGATCAAAAGGGTGCTTCTACTAAATACTGAGCAAAGGGTCTGAATACTTAGGACCATGTGATATTTCAGTTTTTCTTTTTTAATAAATCTGCAAAAATGTCAACAATTCTGTGTTTTTCTGTCAATATGGGCTGCTGTGTGTACATTAATGAGGAAAAAAATGAACTTAAATGATTTTAGCAAATGGCTGCAATATAACAAAGAGTGAAAAATTTAAGGGGGTCTGAATACTTTCCGTACCCACTGTAAATGTTACATATCATTTGCAGATCTTCTTTATAAATTATGTACAAACTGCAATTTGTAAATTTACCATTTATTTGCCATATGCAAAGTATATCTTTCAGTAACAGGATATAAAAATCGATACGAATCCCGATATTTAAATTATATATTTTCATATAAAATTATAATATTTTTATGCAAATATATTTTCCTATTATATAGATATCTTTGAGCCCCTAACCCCTTATACCTAAACATGACCACTTTTTAGCCACTTCACAAAAATAAAAACGCAATATAGATATATTAACAGTGACTTAGTTGATATACTGTTGTATAAAAAGAATAATTTTAAGCTCCCTAACTCCACCCTATAACCTTAAGCATAACCATTTTGACAATATATGTTGTGTTACAGGCAGATAAATGTACATTAGTCACAATAATTTATTTAAAACATTACAAAAAGCAGTATACAGAACAGACACGACGCGTGTGCTACATTACCAGCGAAATGATAGCAAATCATAATTTTGTGTGTGTTACAGAATGAAATTAAAGTGTTTAATCGCTGCAAACATTCCTCTGATCTGCATTTCCATCCTTTTAAGCGTTGCGTTGTATCTAACACAGCAACTTAAATTCGGCGTGTCGCAAACACTCTATGGTAGTCGCAAATCATATGTGACAGCTATGGAGTCAAATTAATGCCTTAAAATTTTGCAAAACAAAAAAAAAAATTGAGCAATAAAAAAATGTTTTGCAAACAAAAATAAAGAATTGCAAAGGAAAAATAAAATATTGAGCAGAAAAAAAAAGTTTTGCAAACAAAAATAATAAATTGCAAAATAAAATAATAGTGCAAAAATAAAAATATAATCAATTAAAAAAATCAATGACAGCTGTAATCCTATTTTATCTTTGCCACATATTTTTCATGCTCAAACCTACTAAATCATTTGCAACGCTCATTTTATTCTGCGTTTCAGTCAAGCGTGCGCTCACGATACCGGTTTTCCTTTGCGCTGCACTTTTCTGTGCGGTTCTCTTTATGGCACTGGTTTGACGTGGGGGTGGAATCAAGAAATGGGGGCACGCCCCCGCGAAAGACGTCATCGGCAGGAGACGCAGATCAGAACAGAACAGATCAAGCATAGAGACAGAGTGCATTTATTATAATCTGAAAACCACGTCCACCGGGGGAAAAACAATCCAACCGTCTCCAGGCTGCCTTCTTGTCTTTTCTGACTCATTACAACAAACAGAACAATGCCTAAAAGGTGCTGTGTGACATGGTGTACAGCTAACAAGCTAAAAAACCCAGAAATAAGTTTTTATAAGCTGTCGACCCCAAAAAACTAATGTTTAAGGACACAAAAGTGGATACAGGCAGTGAGACAGAGCACAATGGGTCATATTACTATAAGAAATGCATTGGAGGGGGTCGTAATCGGCGACAACATATGCTAAACAAACCAACAAAAACAAACCATTTTTTTTAACCGTCAAAGAATTATTTCACCTGTCGCCGATTACGTTCCCCTCCAATGCATTTCGCGGGGGCGTGCCCCCGTTTCTTGACTCCACCCCCACGTCAAACCAGTGCCATAAAGAGATCCGCACAGAAAAGTGCAGCGCAAAGGAAAACCGGTATCGTGAGCGCACGCTTGACTGAAACGCAGAATAAAATGAGCGTTGCAAATGATTTAGTAGGTTTGAGCATGAAAAATATGTGGCAAAGATAAAATAGTATTACAGCTGTCATTGATTTTTGTAATTGATTATATTTTTATTTTTGCACTACTTTATTTTATTTTGCAATTCTTTATTTTTGTTTGCAAAACATTTTTTATTGATCAATTCTTTTTTGAGTTTTGCAAAACTTTATTTTTGTGCAAAACTTTAAGGCATTAATTTGACTCCATAGACAGCCAATAAGGAGCGAGGTTTGACGTCATTGCTGCAAACCTGTGTCGTATTGTTAGACGCGCCAATTTTAATTTGAAAGTTATGAAACGGCGGATTGATACGATTATTAATATATAATGGTTATATTACGTTACAAGAATATTTTCCTCACACGATGGTGTCGTACGACTTCTGAAGACTTGAAAATAATGCACGAAATAATGGACTACGTTTATTATCAGTTTATGGTGCGTTTTCATGTTATGGTGAGGAGCTGTTCCATGAAAAACAAGATAAAAATTAAATGATTAAGTGCTGGTTAAACGGTGGCAGAGTGTTGATTTATTTATTTATTTATTTATTTATTGTGATGGCGTGAGATGGATCATGTAACAGGAACATCTGCAAATGATATGTAACACATTTATAAGTGATGAATAATTTACACTAGGGGATGCAGAAAGTGTTATAAATGACTTGCATACATATACAAATAATTTGTAACAGGTAAGAAATTTTTACAAATGATGTGTAACACATTTACAAGTGAAGAATAGCTTACACTTTAGAATAGGGTATGCAGAAAGTGTTATAAATGACTTGTATACATATACAAATAATTTGTAACAGGTAAGAAAGGTCTATAAATGATATGTAACACATTTACAAGTGAAGAATAGTTTACACTAGGGGATGCAGAAAGTGTTATAAATGACTTGTATACATATACAAATAATTTGTAACAGGTAAGAATTTTTTACAAATGATGTGTTACACATTTGCAAGTGAAGAATAGCTTACACATTAGAATAGAGTATGCAGAAAGCTTTATAAATGATTCATTCATGCATTTACACCATCTATAACAGGTGTTGAACACTTTGTAGTGTGTACTGCAGTGTAAGTGCTGACTGGTGAGGGTATAGACAGCTGTCTTCTCTGACACACATGGAGTGTTTAACTGTGCACCTGATGTGAGCTTCAGTGGAAGGTAAAATCGGTTCAGAGGTTGACTTCATCACTAGACCCCACACAGAACACAAGTCTGTGCTGATGAGTGAAAGGATTTAATATAATCCACTGGAATCACCTCACTGTAAGGCATTTATAAATGTTTATCCACTTCAAAACAAATTACTAAAATTAGTGCTTTAGCATACCTGCATGTTTGTGCTTTTGAACACTGACCAGCTTACAACTTCATCAATAAATCATATACTGAGCATTTACTAATAATAATTTACTAATACTCATTAACTAATCACTGATCATTAATTAATAAATTATACTTATAGCCAAATTAATAAAACATTCATAAAATGTTAGTATATCACTTATTAATCATATATGAATGTATATTCATGTTTTGTAAATGATTTGTTGAACATTATCTAATAATTTATAAATGACCTATAATTGAATTAATAAAACATTCATAAAATGTTAACATATCACTTATCAATAATTTATGAACATATACTCATGTTTTGTAAATGATTAGTTCATCATTAACTAATAATTTACAAGTGACTTATAACTGAACGTTATTATAAAGTGTTACCCCAATAACATAAACCATATGCTACTACATTGTTAAAAATGATTTCATAATATATACTGATCATATAATATACACTGATCATCACCACACTCATCAGCAGCACCATAAAGAGCACAAGCACACAGCACTCCATGTCCGATCTCGTTCGCATATACTTGTGTTAATGCTTGCCTCAAGGACTCCTCACTCCATACTTACCAGTCTCCAGCGTGTCTCCTTCCCTCTGTGTGCCTCGTCCAGGCCCGGATTAAGAACACGTTGGGCCCTGGGGCTATAGCAACACTAAGGGCCCCCTTTCATATGATTGCCATGCCACAGTGTCTTGTACCACAAGAATGTTTTTTTTTTATTATTATTATTATTTTTTTATTTTTTACAAATTTCATTTTATCAAATCATTTTATATAAGCACACTAAATATTCCATGCTATTTAACATATTTTAAAATATATTTAAAATACAAAATATTTAACATATTTTAAAATTGTATTGCATATATCGCTGACACAATAATTCTTTCCTCTGATTAACACAAAATAAACTATTTTGAAGAATGTGGGTAACCAAACAGTTGATGGTCCCCAGTGATTTCCACATTATATATATTTTTTTCCTACTATGGAAATGAATGGGGACCAGCAACTGTTTGGTTACCCACATTCTTCAAAATATTTTCGTTTGTGTTCAACAGAAGAAAGAAACTCATTCAGGTTTAAAACAACTTAAAAGTGAGTATGTGATGACAGGATTTTAATTTTTGGGGTGAACTATCCCTTTAAGGACAAGTGTCCGCATGCTAAGTATTAGGATGCTGTCACTTTAAGACCTGCACGCGTCCGATTTTCTCAACTCACATCAGACACAACTCACTGTGTTTATGTAAACCTTTTGTGTATTTGACAGTATTATAGCGCAATCAGACGCGAAAGATGAAGTCCAGTAGTCAGGTGCTGTTTGACAGGCTTGTGTGCACGCTTTGGGTGTATGGGGTCAGAAAAAGCGCATCTCAGAACAGCACACGAATGACATGTTTAACTGGCAGGGCTTTAAAGCACATGCAAATAAAGAACTTTTGTGGTTGCGAATAAGTGCAGTGTCCCGTGAGTAACTCTACCGCTGTGTTAACATGTGATGTGAATGTGTCGAGGGCGGTCGAGTTGTACGGATGGAGGCACCAGAACTGCAACTGATAGAATGTACTTCAAAGGCAGATAGTGGAGACAAGTCACTGGACATTGGTGTTCGTCAAACACGGGTGATGATGATGAGAGAAAAACACTGACATTCTGAATTCAAACGGCAATAAAATCAATCGACTCGTCCCTGTAAATGTTGAAAACACCTTACGTTTTAATGAGAAACAATTACCATCCGAATAGGGCTTAACTCGTTATATGAATAATAACTTGATGCAGCTGCTATCTCACCTTTATCAACATGTTAAAGGGATACTCCACCATTTTTTCATATTAACCCTTTCGATCGTGAGTTTAAAATATTCACACGTACGTCTGCAAGACGTCTGTTAAAGATCACTTCATCTGGAAAGCATCTGCTGTTTACAAACATCTAATAGACGTCTTTAAGATGTCAGTTTTACATACATTCTAAATCATAAACATCTTAAAGACGTCTTCTAAACGTCTATTTGACATCTGACAGGATACGTCCTATAGACGTATTCCAGATGAGCAAACACCCTAAATAATACGTCTTCCAGACGTAAACACACACATCAAATAGACGTCTCCGAGATGTACGTGTGCAGGGATAACTGTCCCCCCAGAGTGAGTTTTTTTAAGGCGACCGTTATTTTAGAACGTTTGCCTTTAATGTTTCCATGGCGACGCGTCTTGCGTGTCACGAGCGCTGAACGCAGCAACAATAACACTGTATGACAGATGGATCGCTATTATTTAGTTTTTCCTTTTATATTTGAAATATTCGCAAAATTGCTTACCATGTCATCAACTATATGATATTCCGATTCTCAAATATGTGTAAGTGAGTGTGCTTTGTCGTTTTAAAACCTTTATAAATGATCTTTATCTTGATCTATAATGCGAGATGGGCGCCGCCATCTTAGTTTGCGCTGCAGTTCACAGAGTCCTGTCAGTCGGATTTACAGCAGGTGAATTCATCAATTTCTCCCGAAATATATGCAAGTAAGTGGCTGGTGAACTGGAAGAATAATAGAGTAAACTTTATAGTTACTTAGGCCCATTATGTGCGTCTGATATGAATAAATGTCGGCAAATTATATTTGTTATTGCTGCTTCCACTGATGTCTGACATCAGTGTGTATTTTATAAAACTCTTAATGTATTGTTTTAATGGTGCTTATGGATATTTAAATGTCTGAAACCTTAAAAGAAACATTATGTGGCTGAAAACGCTGCATAGCTGTGATATATGACAAGAGCTGCGCGCGTCCGTCTCGCAGCCAGAGCGCGAAAGCACAGTTTGAATCTGGCAGTTATGTGACGTCGCTGAACGTTCGAAATCCCATATGTGGTACCGTACGCCCAGGGGCACAGAAATAAAAATCCCATATGTGGGACCGTACCGCTCAAAGGGTTAAACTATGTTATTCCCTTAACTAAGACGAGTTGATACATACCTTTCTCGTCTCAGTGCGTGCTCTAAATACCTCTTTCTCGCGGCGAAACTTTATTAGCACTTAGCTTAGCCCAGTTCATTCAATAGGGGCCAAGCAGAGAAGCTACCAAACACCTCCACGTTTTCCCTATTTAAATACAGTTACTCGAGTAGTATAACTCGACCTAGGACGGCGACACAAAACAAAATGTTGCGCTTTTCTAAGCGTGTAAAATGGATACCTATATTGTATGGCGGAATACCACAGCAAGTGCTCTGGAGCACTTTGACTTGGCGCAGTAATATCTTCACTCGTGAAAAGTCCTCTCACCGGCCCCCGCTCTCTCTCCTCCTCCCTCTTATTTCTGTCAATAGAACCAACGTGACATTTACAGGAGAGGGAGCGGGGTGAAGATATTACTGCGCCAAGTCAAAGTGCTCCCGAGCACTTGCTGTGGTATTCCGCCATACAATATAGTTATCCAGTTTCCACGCTTAGAAAAGCGCAACGTTTTGTTTTGTGTCACCGTCCTAGGTCGAGTTACGCTACTCGAGTAACTGTATTTAAATAGGGAAAACGTGGAGGTGTTTGGTAGCTTCTCTGCTTGGCCCCTATTGAATGAACTGGGCTAAGCTAAGTGCTAACAAAGTTTCGCCACAAGACAGAGCGATTTAGTGCACGCACTGAGACGAGAGAGGTATGTATCAACTCCTCTTAGTTAAAGGTACAATATGTAAAATTTTTGCAGTAAAATATCCAAAAACCACTAGGCTAGTGTTATATATTTTGTCCAGCTGATTACAAACAATATCTCTAATGTTTTCAACTACTTGTAAATCATGAGAAAATTACCATTCTAAACAGTGACACGGGGCAGTGCAGTCGCCTGTCAATGACGTCAGTTACCTTTGTTACCGCCTTTACTGACGTGGAAACCACATGACAACAGTGCCGTGGACAAATGCGGAAGTAGTGTCTAGCGTCCAGTAAACCACTAGCTTGCTTCAAGCAGTTCCTTATTTACTTCTTGCACGTTTTATGGTGGATTGTTTTACTTATTTATGGAACATAATTACTGTTTACCATCTGCCGCTGGTTCTGTCGACAAGGACAGCTCCTGTAAGCTCATGACCGGAAAAGCGGAAGCGGCGCCGGCGACTGTGTCATAATAAAAGTCCCGCTGCTCGTGAGGCGTTTGTTGATCAATCGCTCCAGCTCCTCGTTCATCTCCCGCAACACTCGGCCCTGCTCTGCTTCATACTACAGTAACGTTAGTAATCGCATCCACGAACATGAGTTATTCCAGACTCAAATCCATATTCATTTGCACCGTCCGTTGAAATGGAGACCACATGTCCCAAGTTTCCGCTCTAAAACTTGGCGTCATCAAACTACGCCTTTGTTTTGAATAGGCTTCTCTAGCGGAAAAAAATATCACAAATTGTACCTTTAAGGGAATAACATAGTTTAATATGAAAAAACGGTGGAGTATCCCTTTAAGCACGCAGATCGGCGACGGTGTCGGTGGGTGAAGATAATTGTGAGCTGCCGCTGCACGCAGGGTCTTCCACTGGCTCGGATGTTTTATGTGAACCGAAGCAGTTAGTTTTGTAATTTTTGCTGTAAGATTAGCATCCCTTTTCTCCCTTTCAAGTTTATTTTTCCTTTTTTGCGCACCACTATCACTTTTTTTAATCATTTTGAACACTAGCGAGGCTGAACAAGCAATAAAGGCCAATTTTCTAGTCTACATGCAATGCGATAGCATAATGCAAAGAGGCGTTTCCCGATGTCATGTCGCGAATTGTAAAGTGATTTTGATTGGACGGTGATTTATCAGTCAGGCACATTTTCCAATCATTTTTTCTTGTTATTTTATTAGACACAAATCAACCACCTTTGACTTGTCAATCTCATTTCCTCCAGCCAATCACGGGCCCCCTCTACCCGCGGGCCCTGGGGCTCCAGCCCCACCTAGAAACAGTTCGAAATTTCAATGCTGGTTCACCAACAGAGGGCGATGATAAAGTGAGCCCATGAATCATGCAGATTCACTGAGAACTATTGAACAAGTGTCTAGGGCTTTACCCTATGGTTTTACCTGATCTGCGATCAGTTTTATACAGTTGTACATGTTTTAATTATACATTAGAATAATTAAAATGAATAATGGTAGTTATTAATCTCTTATTGGCCTGTTTAGCTTGAGCCATGGAACAGAGAAACAAGCCTTTAAAATTGATAAAAGAACACAAATTATACAGACACTCTATATTTAATCTTATTAGATGATTAGTTAATTCCATTTAATTGATTTTACTTTAAATAAAACTTTTGCAATACATTTGTTAAAGTGTATTTTTAATGCATGTTTGGCCTGAGTTTTGTTGCATTTGCACTGCTCTGACCACTAGGGGTCACCGTGGAGACAGGTGTCAGATTTCGAAGCCTCGAATCATTACGGCACATTTGATTCAGCTGCTTCAGTGTTTCATGAAGCCTCGATCTGCCCATCACTATGAAATGGGCCGATTACATCTGGTCACAACATGGTGCAATAACACAGTCCTATCTGGCGTTTATTTCCCACTTCCGGGAGGTGTTCGGAAAACCGATTACATTTTCGTCTGCTGGTAAGAAACTCTACAATTTAACACAAGGATCAATGTCTATTGTAACAAATGTAGCGGTTATTAATCAATTTATGGATGAAATATGAATATAATAATTCATAAGGTTATGAATAAATTGTGATTCATATATCGACCCAACGACCCATTTAACATATTTTGTGAATCAATTACAATGAATTATAATCAATTACATATATGATTAGTTCTGGTTTAATAATTATTTAGAGAAACTGTTAGTTTGTCCAGCAACTAAGTCCCTCACAGAATATTATAAACAAAGTGATTCTCTGGCCATGAAAATAACTTATAGCATCAAAGCATAAAGCGATCGAAAAACGTTAAAGTGACTTGGTTTTCAGAATAACGTGAATAACGTTTTAATATATGCAAACTACGGATACAGAGGTTATACGTCTAAATATATATACAACAATATACACACCTATGTACAAGAGTGGAAGTAGAGAAGGAAAGAGAGAAGGCAAGTAGCAAACTCACAACCAGTCCTAAGCCAGCACGGAAATCAGTTTCATCATCTAAGATTGAGAAACGGCAGTATACTTGCATTGGTTGTGTGTGTCGAATTTCAGGTTAGCGCTGGTGCAGTTCGTTGGCTTCCTCTGTTCCGCGGGAAGGTTTAAACGGAGGACTTGAGATTGAGTTTCGCTGGAAGATGGTGGTCCCAAGGCTGAGCGCGATGGCAGCGCGTGGTCACCGGAGATGTCCGGGAAAAACGTGCACGAGATGCTCGTGAGACAATCGGGAGAGAACACAGAACAATCTTGGTGTTCCTTTTTATGACAGATAGGCCGACACACCTCCTTGAGGTGGAATGGCCAATGACATTGATGCAAAGTTGGCGGGCAAGCTCTTTCTTTGTTTGGTCTCCTAGCTAAATTTGCATATTTAATGACTATCAGATGGGATTTCATGCTGGAGTACGTTGTTCGCAGTATCATTAAACACATCAAAAAATAAATTTGTCAGCTGTGTGACATATCTCAGTGAATAGCTTGTGTCTGGAGCTTTACGGAGAGATCAAACTCGATACATCAGAAATGCATATAAAAGAAGTTATGGTTTACAGACAGAATTCTATCATTAAAATGCACACTAGCACAAATACACTCATTTAAACACTAGGCAACATGCATACGCTTCAAAATACAGGATGGGTATATGTTGGCATAATTGTATTTTACACATACAGTCAAAAATGTATGTTTTTTTAAATGTGTGTGTTTCTGTATGTGTCTGTGTATGTGTTTTTGTGTGTCCCTGTGTGTGTGGGGTGTTGGAATGTGGATCTGGCCCGTAGTCCACATGAGGGGCCCCTTTGATGTCCTAAGAGCAAGGAAATTGTGCCTCCTGTGTTACCTCGGAGGGCAACAAAGGTGTCAAGTGGGCTCATCTTTAGCAGACTGTTCGGAGCCGATTTAGTGATTAAGAACACAGTTCCTCAGGTTAAAAGCGTTCTGAAAACTCTAAAGTTTATTGATTATCCTGATACATGTGCATATGCTACACTATTTATGATTATGCTTTGCAATTCAGAACGCTTGCTGCAGTTAGCGGATGGAACGAACAAGCTCTCATTACTACATATCGTCAAGGATTAGAACCTCGGGTACGGCTGCATCTCGCTGGATGCGAGGACTGCATTGGCCTTGAGAAGTACATCCAGCTCTCCATCCACTGTGCCACTCATGTAAGCATGTTCGTACAGTGGCAGGACCCCTCAAGCTTCAAGTCGGTTTACTTCATCAAGAAGAATTACATCTGCTGGTTCCACCGCTGACGTGGTTCTAGGGCGCCCCGGGTTGGAGCAGCACAACCCGACCATCTCCTGGAAGACGGGCGAAGTCTTGAAGTAGGGCGACACCTGTTTCTCTTGTTGTCTAACTGAACTTCCAGTGCCATCTTCTCCATCTTCTGATCTCTCCCTCTGTGCAACTTTCATCGAGAGTCCAGTTGAACAACGCTCCATCGACATCCCCAAGTGTTACGCCCCCTTCAGCGATGTCTTCTGCCCGCAGAGGGCTTCCAAGCTGCCTCCACACCGGCCATGGGACTGTGCCATACACCTGCTTCTGGGTGAACCAGTGCCGAAGGGTAAAATCTACCCATGATCCATCCCGGAGGAGAAGGCCATGGAGGATTACATCAAGGAAGCCCTAGCCCAAGGATACATCAGGCCGTCTACTTCCCCTGCTGCTTACAGTTTCTTCTGTGTGGCTAAAAAGGACGGAGGCTTGCGGCCATGCATAGACTCAATAAAATCAACGTCAAATTCAGATATCCCCTTCCTCTCATCCCAGCGGCCCTAGAACATCTCCGTGGTGCCACTGTGTTTACGAAGCTGGACTTCCGCAGTGCGTACAACCTCATCCGGATACGTGAGGGGGACGAGTGGAAGACCGCCTTCATCACCCCTACAAAAGATTAAACCCAAGACAAGCCCGTTGGGCCATGTTCTTCTCCTGATTCAACTACACCATCTCCTATCGTCCAGGCTCAAAGAACATAAAAGCCGACGCTCTCTCCCATCTCCATGCTCCAGAAGAAAAGATAGAAGAACCTGAGCCTATCATCCCGAGCTCACTCATTGTATGCCCCATCACTTGGTCACTAGACCATTCCCTCCTCCAATGCCTCCACAAACCCTCCGCCGGGCTGTCCACCTGGCTTGCTCTACATCACCCGGACACGACGCACTCAAACCATCCACTCCGCTCACACGTCACTAGGCACTGGTCACCCGGGGGTCAATGAAACCCTCTCGTTGCTGAAAGAATGCTTCTGGTGGCCAGGGATGGCCTCTGATGTCAGAAGGTACGTGCAGGGATGTCGGGAGTGCACCATCTCCAAAAGTCCTCATCATCTGCCAGCTGGGAAACTCCTTCCTCTGCCCGTTTCCAACTGACCATGGTCACACCTAGGAGTGGACTTCATCACTGATCTCCCTGTTTCTGATGGAAATACCTGCATCCTAGTTATCGTAGACCGTTTCTCCAAATCTTGTCGTCTCATTCCACTACGAGGATTACCCACTGCCATGGAAACCGCAGAAATGCTCTTCAACCACGTGTTCAGGTATTTGGGGATACCAGAGGACATTGTATCAGACAGAGGACCCCAGTTCATTTCCAGAGTGTGGAAGGCATTCCATTCCCTCCTAAGTGTGGCCTTCAGCCTAACTTCGGGATACCATCCGCAGTCGAATGGGCAGACGGAAAGGAAGGTCCAGGAGGTCGGCCGCTTCCTCCGTACCTTCTGTCATGACCACCAGGACTCTTGGAACCAGTTCCTGGGTTGGGCCGAGTACGCCCAGAACTCTCTCCGGCAGTCGACTACAGGACTCACACCATTCCAGTGCGTACTCGGCTACCAACCCCCACTGTTCCCCTGGACCGGGGAACCCTCTAACATTCCGGAAGTGGATTACTGGTTCCGAGAGAGCGAGAGGGTCTGGGACTCAGCGCACCATCAGCTGCATCGAGCCCTGCGCAGACGTAGAATGACAGCTGACCTTCGCCGTTCCAACACTCCAGTCATCCAGCCCGGTCAGAAGGTTTGGCTGTCCACCCGGGACATCAGACTGCGTCTGCCCTGCAGAAAGCTGAGTCCCAGGTTCATTGGTCCATTTCCCATCATCAGGCAGGTCAACCCAGTCACTTACCAACTCCAGCTGCCACAAGGGTACCGTATTCACTCCACTTTCCACGTCTCACTCCTCAAACCTTACCACCCTTCTGCTCTCTCCACAGGACCTGACTCCCGCCGAACCCCCCCTTCCACTCATCCTGGAGGATGGCGCTGCATACGAGGTTCATGAGATCTTGGACTCCCGGCGTTGTGGTGGTCAGCTGGAATACTTAGTCGACTGGGAAGGATACGGCCCCGAGGAACACTCCTGGGTCCCAAGAAACAACATCCTTGATCCCAACTTACTCCAATCTTTCCATGACAGTCACCCTGACAGAGCGGCACCGCGGGGAAGAGGACGACCACCACGGCGTCGGGGTCCTCGGGAGCGGGCCGTGGAGGGGGGGGTTACTGTCATAGACACGTCAGGTTCCAACATCCACCAATCCCAGCGCACACCTTCCCCAGAGTACTGATCACCGCCACCTGCACCTCATCACCAGCAGCACCATAAAGAGCACACGCACACAGCACTCGATGTCCGGTCTCGTTCGCATATACTTGTGTTAATGCTTATCTCAAGGACTCCTCACTCCATACTTACCAGTCTCCAGCGTGTCTCCTTCCCTCTGTGTGCCTCGTCTACTGTGTGTGTGTGCTCCAGTCAGCTCCAGTCACCTCCAGCGATCTCCGTGTTCATTCATCTCCATATCTGAAAGGAAAAGGACAGTAACTATATCCATTATTATCATCTAAACATCCAATGACTCACCTCTGCTTACCTGTTTCATGCTCCTTGCTCTACTGGTGTCAATAAAAGACAAGTTACCTGTTTACATCTGTGTCTGCTTCCTGTGTACCGTACATATATATATATATATATATATATATATATATATATATATATCAGGGGCATTTCCTCCGAGTAGGCAAGGGAGGCAGTGCCTCCTCAAAAAAATAGGATGAGAAAATAATCCATATTACATATAAAACAACACAAATATTACAAATTATGACATTAAAAAGAGCGCAAGTCACGCGTATTTCTTAAGGAACACTGCCCAACAGCGACACTCGCAGGTAAAGTTACACAGAGGAGTCATGCCTCCCTTTCCTCTCATAGGAATCTATAGAAAATCATCAGAACCCCGGCGTGCGGTGGGTTTTGTGGGGTGTAATTGAGAATGAATGGGGGAAAGTCACGTGAGAGGAGGCAATGTCTCCATCGCACTATGATTGGATGTAATTGGTTATGATTGGATATGATTGGTTTGTGCGATAAATCCCGCCTCTTGTTGACGTGCGTGTTCCGCGCGTCAGTTTGAATGAACAAATGATGGCGTAAACAGATCACCCAGTTAGATATATCACTGCTTTATGTTACGTCAAAATCAAACTTGAAATGGACTGAAAGCATAATGACTGCGGGATTTTTTAGTGCAATCAGCTTGTTGAAATTAAAAATGCAATTCATGTTTGTGACAGACGGTGTTAATGGAGCATGACTGATGATCCAAAATATTCTAGGTTGACAATTAAAAAGAAAAACCGCAATAAACAAATAAAATATATTGTTTCAATTATTATTGCATTTAGTTATTATTTTGGAATGAATGTAGAAATGCTTAAAACACTTGATGAGATTGACTTGGTTTTGATAAATAGAACATTACATTGTTAATGTAAAATTACAAAATAGAATTGTATTTGGTTTCTTTTTTTTTTCTTTTTTTTTGATGTACTGTAAAGTAATGTTCATTTAACAAGGAAGATTTGTCAACTTTAAGAGTAATGCACATGAATTTACAATGATTCATAAAAAAATAAATAAAAAAAATGTGCCTCCTCATTTCAGAGCACCACTGCATGCCACTGATATATATATATATATATATATATATATATATATATATATATATATATATATATTGACATCTCTACTTAATTAATTTAAGCAATTACGCTTTATTTTGATGGTCTTTTTTGAAAATTCTTTTAACTATAAGTAACTTTGCAACTTCATGTTATTACAGCATTAGACTGTCTGCTTAATATCTGTTAACTCTTTATTGTGATGGTCCCCCAACAGACATTCTACCATTCTACTGACTATAAGTAACTTTGCAAGTACATGCCAACTTATTTTAACCCTAACCCTACCAATACTACTAATATTCTACTAACACTCTAATGCATAGGTGTAAATTTCACTAACATTTTGTGTTGTCTCTATTATTTGTCATGTGGTGATTATTAAAAGCTCATTTTATTATTGTTTATGTCAGTGTGTGTTTAGTTGAACATTGTAATGCATTGTTTCCTTGATTTATTCAGATCATTCAAATGGGTATTTGTTGACTGAATAATCTTTCAGAGCAATAACGAAACAATGAAGAATCCAGTCAATGTACACACTGCATTCTGAAATTCTAATAATGAATAGAATTTCTATAGAATAGATTTTTTTTAGTTGTATTAATATGTATTAATGTTAAAACAAGTCAGCATTGATCCGTGATGTTTACACAATCTTGTCATCTGCGATCAAATGAGAAAGCGCACACTCCAGTATTTGACTAAATTACTTGGCATACAAATATATACGGTCCAGTATATCTACGATAAAATGAAATGAATAATGAAGCGTGCACGGTTGTGTGAAATATTACTCAGGCCACTGGTGAGGATTACCCTGAAAGTATGCTCGACTCATCACGGCTATAATGTGAGTCATTATCCATGCAGTTCCACTTCATCTTACAGCGCCAGCTCTTGGTTAGTCAGTCTTATCTGTAAGGACGTTATTCCAGCGTCGTCATCATCGCCCATCATCGCCGTCATTTATTTCCATATGAATGGAGCACTATAGGTTATTCGACTAATATTTGAGAGGAGCATTTATCACACCGTCGCTTGATGAGGCGCCTCCATGACGAGCCTGAGTGATTAAGCATTTATTTCCCGTCGTGTGCAGAGGTAGATAAGAGCAGGGGGTGTGCGGCAGTGACATTTGTGTCTTTGAGAGCACACAGTTATTAAAGCTGGTAAGGGATTAGAATGGCAAAAGCCTGTGTTTTTCAAAGCTAGGCTCTCCACTTACGGTCTATATAGGAACCCTTCAGAGGGAAAGCGTTTTACCATCCTGGTCTGTTAATTACAGCCTTTAATAGTCTAATGAATCTGTTGAAAGTGAGGTTACAAAGTTTTTATAGACAGATTTTAAAGCACCCAGGTCAGTGGTCTAAAGGTGAAGTGTGTAATTACTGTATCACAAGTGTAACCAAACCAAATTTCAATCTGTTTGTTTGAGCACCAACATATGGATACTAGCTCAGCCACGGTGTGACAGTGGTGCAGAATTACATGCCTGACCAATGGCAGATGGTTGGTTCAAAACTTGTTCATTATTTTTGTTTAATTCTGTTTGGTGATACTATTGAAGATACTATATAAATTTTAAGGTCCCCTTATTACAATTATACAATTATATTAGTACTGACTAATACTAATTAGCATCTTTTTAAATGTGATTAAATTAAATGTACGTACTATAATTATGTTTAGGGTTTGGTTTAGGGTTATAGTTTCTTGTAATTATGCGTAATTTACTCTTATTGCTACAGTAAGTATGTAACAGGAACACTGAAATAAAGTGTTACCAAATTAAGCAATTCACCTTTAAGCTGATCAGGAAGTAGCTGTATTAGCTGCCAAGTGTTCATGTAGAGTTCAATGGCTCTCAAACTGTTTTTGTTTATTTCATGACTAATTATGCTGGTCTGAAACCCAGGTAGTCTGATGCTTGTTTCATACAAAATCTACATGAGCTGGCTGAAATCACTCATACTGGTTTAATTGCTTGACTGCTATGCAACTTCAGGTTCTTATTAGTCCGCCAGAAAATGTCATGTTTAGATGGGACCAGTGGTATTATTTGAAAGATATTTAGAGTTTGGTTTGAGAGACATAGTAGCAAACTAGATATCCTTATAGTAGGCTTTGTTTACTGAGTTATCTGTGAAAATATCATTTTTTATTTCTTTTTGGAAAGAGGAGGATTATGATGTCCACATGAAGTTCCAAATTTCTATTATTATTATTATTTTAAGTACAACCATTCAAAGGCTGCATTGACATAAAAAGTCTTAATGCATGGTTCACAGATTATTTATATAATTCACGTTGGGGGGGGGGGGGGGGGGGTATTTGATTATTTACGAGTATGGATAAGTTAAATGTCTAGCTGTCATAGATGTTTGCAGCTCAAAATTTGACTGAACGGATATAGACCTGAAAGTAGCGGTAATTTTTATTTTTATTTGTTATTTTATCTACAGCTTGCTAGAATTCTGAAGTGAAATAAAGATTTATTTGAATGAATTTGAATGAATAAACGAGAGACTGTGAGTGTGAATGACCGCCATGCATCTGTATTGTAATAGTGAAGCTTGTTAGTTTATTTACAAAAACAGTGAAGTTCACCTCGTTGTTGCGAAATATAATGCAACTTTCAGTAGCAAAGCTATTTTATTTATTAGAAAACCAGCTTCTATGCTCCTGAATGTTTCTGTGTGTTCAATTTTCTTTCACCTCAGTAAAAATAGTCTGTGAGTTTAGTGTGAGCACATGCATGCACGTCTGTCATCTGCTTCATAATATGTCATTAAAAAGCTATCTTTGTGGGCAAATGTGTCGCCCTGGCTTGGAATTCAAAGGGGAATCAGAATATGTGTTTAGATGTAGGTCAGATGTCCAGATATCATATGAATCTGAATTAAAACCACATTTAGAAGTGGCTAAGATCGGATGCAAAAAAAAATCAGATCTCGTGTTGATTTTTGTGTTTATACATGTACAACAAATTCTGTGTCAGATGCGAGTAAAAAAAAAAAGGATTCTACTTTTTAATTATCCTGTTATCATTGTTGTCAGAATGAACTGTGAATGTACGCTTTACTTGTCATTCAGATGTTTAAGTGGAAAACAGTGGAATAGAGAGAAGGTATGCCACCATCTGTCTTCATTAGTGTACAGTGCAACCCAGGGATGGACTGGGACCAAAAATCGGCCCTGGCTTTTTGGCCCAGACCGGCCCACCACCACTTAAGATCACAAATACCACCCGTCCTTCCGCTTATATATATATAAAATTTATTCTACTTATTTATTTTTAGTTGTTTACAACCAAGTCACCAAAATACGATGAATACACACTGAGCATAACCCAACACACAACAGTAAATCTATTAGCCTTATTACAGTTTACTTATTCTTATCACAATGTTAATTATTGTTGGTGTGGGTTACTTATATCCAACAAGCTATGGTAAACAAGCTAGGTAACATTATAATCTCTAAAATAGCGGAGTAATCGGAAATAGCGGAAAAAATTCAGTCAAATTCATCAGTAATCATCTTTTTTTTGTTGTTGTTGTTGTTATGACTAATTACTCAGCACCATCAGCGTTAAAGAGAAAATAATCACTTCACCCGGTGTTTTTGAATAAAATAGCCTTGACATCCGTCTTACTGGAACTCATCTGTATGTAGAACTGTTCTCTCCCGCCGGCGCCGCCGGACTTCTACAGAATCTACACACACGTGAGTGTGACGTGCGCGGTGGACCAAACCACTGTGAGGCAAGGGAGGGGTGACTCAAAATTTTTAATAAACTTAAAACGCCCGTTTGCGTTTGTATTGCTTTACTACTTACATAATTATTTTAGGTTTATATAATTTATGCACAATACTTAGCGTGGTTATTAATTATATTTTTTATATTGCGTGCAGGCAGAAATCTTATAGATGGTGCTGTTCAAAGATATGATTGAGCCAGTCCAGTGTCAATCAAGAAAACAACCAATGGGCCGCTAAGCTACATGTTTCATGAGCCGCGTCTGTCAGAAGGAAAAAAATAGCCTATGTGATATTTTTGACTAAAGTGTTTTGGGCCAGCAGCCCAGTGTCAAATGAAAAAGCATTGGGCCGCCGATCTAGGCCTACCACTTTCATGGGCCGAGAGAATTTTTTTTTTTTTTTTTTTTTGGCGGTCGGCGACCGTCGGCCCCAAAAAGCACGTCGGCCTACTGGGAAAGTGCCCGGTATGCCAGATGGCCAGTCCGCCCGTGGTGCAACCTGAGAGAATATGAGGGCATCATGCATTGTGGGTGCAATCACAGCAATCCTCATATTCTCTTCCTTCAGGAATCACAACAATCTGGACTGACATGCATACAGGCAAACTCAGGCATCAAAGACACGACTTGCTACACTTGACTGCATTTCTGCAGTCACCTTGAGTTTGTGGAGAATGTTCTCTCAGTTAAAACTCAAAAAAAGGCCCTGATAGGCCATGTTCTCTACAAGCATCAAAGCTGAAGTTGTTGGTTTTATACAGAACACCTTACACTATGTTCTTCAAAGTGTATACCCTTAGTCAGAAATACAGAAGAAAAGAATTAGTGATCATAGCAAGAGGTCTGTTTGTGTTATGGGAACATAAACTTACACCCACTCTAATGTTCATCTCCTCAGATAACAGAAGTTTTACTCTATCCTTCAGTCTGTTCTTGGGGAACTGGCATACTGATGGTGAATCATTTCATGTACGCCTGGGCCCTGTTTACCTCAGAGCAATATGAATGTTGAATCCCAACAAAGAGTAGGAACTCAAACGAGTCTTCAAATGTGTAAAGTATCAGAGCATGATCTGACTGGCAAATGGTACATATTGTAATGAAAATGACTTCAGAAACCCTTGGTAGGCATTCCCTACCCACTGTTATGGTTTATATTTCAAGATTTAGTTAGTTAGTGGGAATGTGACAGGAATGTGACCCTGTCAGAAAGGGTGAACAGAGGACTCAAATGCAGAAGGTTCATGAAACAGAATTTATTTGAAGACTTTGGGAAAAACAACCTCCATAGTGAAGTGACACACGTGAACAGATAACGAAATATATGAAAGCCAGGGCTGGACTGGGGCTAAGTGTTTGAAAGGAGGCATTGACCAGCGGATCCCTAATATATCTGCTGATAGGTGCCTGCTTTCAAACGCTCCTGTGTGTATGTGAAGAGCATCATTGATGTCTATTTACAACATGTATTTGAAGCATTGGTCATTATAGCCAATCACAGACATGTTGAGAGCATGAACACAATGGCCAATCAGAGGTCTTTAAGAATCCGCTCAACAGCGTTCAAAATGCTACGGGGAAATGCTGGTATTGTCGCATTTTGAAATTTCAAAAAAAACAACCTTATAATATGTTGTATCGTCATACAAATAATCATAACAGGTATAATTATAATACTTACCTAATTTTGTGGTTATTATTTTTAAGAAGTACAATACATTATAACAACAGATGAAGCCTGCATTTATAATGCATCATAAGGTTTTCTTAATGCATTATAATACACACATGATGCCTTATAAATAACCTTATGTGTTGTATCATCTCACAAATAATCGAAAAAAACTGTAATTATACTTACCTATTTGTCGTTATAACTTTTAAGAGTATGATGATTTATAACACACAATGAACATAATTTTATCCACTTAAAGTGTTAGTTCACCCAAAAATGAAAATTCTGTAATTTATTACTTAATCTCATGCCACTCCACACCCGTAAAACCGTTAATCTTCAGAACACAAATTAAGATATTTTAGTTGAAATCCGATGACTCCATGAGGCCTCCATAGGGAGCAATGACACTTCCTCTCTCAAGATCCATAAAAGTACTAAAAACATATTTAAATTAGTTCATGGGAGTACAGTGGTTCAATATTAATATTATAAAGTGACGAGAATATTTTGGTGCGCCAAAAAAAACCAAAATAACGACTTATTTAGTGATTTCAAAACACTGCTTCAGGAAGATTCGGAGCACAAATGAATCCGTGTACAGGATCATGATTCAGATCGTGTGTCAAACTGCCAACGGCTGAAATCACGTGACTTTTGCACTCCGAACAGCAGATTCGATACACTGATTTATTTATGCTCCGATGCTTCCTGAAGCAGTATTTTGAAATCGGCCATCACTAAATAAGTCGTTATTTTGTTTTTTTTGGAGCTCCAAAAATATTCTTATCGCTTTATAATATTAATATTGAACCACTCTACTCACGTGAACCGATTTAAATATGTTTTAGTACCTTTAAGGATCTTGAGAGAGGAAGTGTCATTGCTCCCTATGGAGGCCTCACAGAGCCATCGGATTTCAACTAAAATATCTTAATTTGTGTTCCAAAGATTAACAAAGGTCTTACGGGTGTGGAACAGCATGAGGGTAAGTAATAAACAACAGAATTTTCATTTTTGGGTGAACTAACCCTTTAAGTTATAGTATAGTACTTTCCCAAGTCTCATATCTTGACATTGTTTAGATCTGCACAGTATTATGAGTGGTCTTTTACTACTTAAAGTGACAAAAACAAAGTCTTCTTTTAAACGTCTAAAAAAAAATGTATAATGTGGTCATAATATTTGAAAGTGTGTAACGATCGGCCCAATAGGTCGATTTTACATGGATTAAACTGTGCGAGATGTTTTGAGTGTTTAAAAAGATGAGACAGACAACAGAAATTAATAAATAAGGTGTATTTACAATATTCACAAATAACAACACAATAAAACTAGAATATCTTAGGCTGTTAAAAGTGTGGAGTCCGTTCGCACCATACCCTAAAACAGTCCATAAGAACCCTAGCGTGATGTAAGTCTCAATGTGAAAGTGTCCACCAGTGTATATACAAAGTCCACGGAAAGTGATGTGATTTGCTAGAAAGGTAAGTCCTTAAAATTAATCTCCACAGTCCAGCTTGCAGGTGATCACGTTTTTAATGATAGGGTGATTGTTTGCCATGCTGCCTCCTTTATGCTGACTTACTTCCTTATTCCTGTCATGTGATCAGTCACATGACAGGCAGACCCAGACTCATTTAAAGACATACACACAGTAAATAGTTAAGAGGAATAAAATGGCTAAGACAACATGTAACCCAATTAAAACTCAAATATACATAAAACCATCATGTTATATATATTGAGCAGATAAAACATGTGTCTTATGTGACAGTGTCACAAGTGTTTTTTTGTATGCTTTAAAATGAAAGCAATAAGCTCCAAGAAGCAGTGGTTTACAGTGAATTTATAACAGCTAAGGTCCGTTGTTAGGCACGACGCGGGGCGGTATGCTGAAGGAAAATGCTGAATTTGAATGCAGGTAATATAGTCAGTCATTCGATATCTCTCTCACAATACTCTTCTACATAATGCAGTAAGCTTCAAGGATCAAAATCAATAGAGAACAAACATATGTTTACATTGCTAAGAGTGGTTTCTAGCAACAAACACATTCATGGTACAGCTATACTTATGTAATGCGGTCAGCTTTATGTTTTCGGGAGAAAACATAAATGTTTTCATACATAGATATTTCAAACATAGATGTTTTCCAATCAGAATCAAGGGCTGGAACTATCCATTTAATAAAAAGTAACAAAAGTTAAGTCTTCTTTTAAACAGCCATAAGATATCATGAAGTGCTTATAAGACATTACCTTTAAGGTAAAATCAAAGTTGTGTGGAAACGTACAAAGGAAAAAAAAAGTTTGTGCTTTTGCTCCGATCTGTGCCATATTGGAGTTTGCTTGTCCTGATTCTTTAAGGATCTAATGCCGTGTTCCAGGCAACCCGTAACTCATGTTTTTCCAACCTTCTACCTGTGAAAGTGCACTGGAACGGCAATCAAACCCGTGACTTCCCACCCATGAACTCGTACTAGATCGATGTACTCCCAGTTCCGCGCTCTGACGTCACATAGCCCGCGTAACAATGGCAGCCCCTACGGATGCGGTGTTTATGCAAATGGTACACGGTGAGAAATAGACTTAAGGACAATAATGCTGCAATCAAATTAATAATAATATAATAATGATAAATAATACACACACAATTATGTATTACAATGTTAAGCACCTTTGGTGATAGAAATTATTGTAATGAGCATAAGCCCCGTACGGTCCGCCATGCTGATTTGTTTACATCTAGCTTCCACAATTCCTTGCGCTCTTGCAGTGTGACGGCCCGAGTGATGGCCGCACAAGAGGGGTAATGTGAACGTACACGTACACGTACACATACACGTACACGTACACACACATTCACATGCAAGCCCTCATGTACACATTACATGTTTTTTCATTTAAGGTAATCTTTATTTGTCATTCACATTCATTTTTGTTTCAATATAATGTTTGCTTTAATAATTACACAAGACCAGTAATAATCATTAATTCTTTATTTGGTTTCCATATTTATTACATAGTTTTTATATACATTGTTACTGATTTGGAGTGCACACAAATTAGTTGCATTGTATCTGTTTCTTATATTTGTTTCTATCTTTTGAGTTTAAGTTTACCGTAACGGGTAGCGATCCCGACAGGGTCTGTTGCAGCCGCATCCTGGTGTCGCAAGAATTGGTTTCCGGCCAGAACAGGGCTTTTAAACATTATTGGTTCCGCCCGGACTTTCCATTTGCTGAAGTTGCCCGGGGAAGAAGGAAACGTTGTTGCTTTTTGTTAATTGGTTTATGTAGTTGTACATTTGCGGTATTTGATTACATTTTGCTTTTCTTTATTTTGATTTGATATATTTCTTTGTATGATTCTATTTTGATTTATTTGGTGTTATATGTTAAATGTTAAGTCTCATTTGTTTCCCCTCTTAATTTGTAATGGGTCCATCCTTTCCTTTATAAGTTGTTGCTTCGTTTAGTTAAGGGCAAGTCAGTTTTAGTTTGTTACTTTCATTGTTTGCCTTTATTTATTTTTGTTTTTTTTTTGTTTTGTTTTTTGTTGTGAAAGATTGAGTTGTAAAGTTGACATTTTTCCCTTGGGTTCTAATAAAAACCCATAATTATGGCAAATTGCTGGTGTTCCTTGTCCTTGGCTCCTCGGTCCCTCACATATGGTGGCAGCGGTGGGATGCATTCAGTCGGTCAAGGACACTAAGCTGTTTTGTTTTTTTTTGCCCCTCGTGGCAGTGTTTTTTTCTCTGTTATCATGAGTCGTACCTCAAAGAAAAATATGCCTAAGGCTCCACCCTTTCAGCAAGACGAAGAAAGGGGTGAGGAGGATCAAGATGTGGCAGAAGGAGTTGAAGGAGGCAAGGCAACAGGAGATAGAGAAGTTTCAGTGACTGAGTTGGCCAATTTGTTTCGAGCCCATATGGCCAGGACGGAAGGCCGGGAGACTGCAAGACAGCAAGAGCAGGTAGAGCAGGAGCGACGGTTTAAGGCACTCCAGCACCAGTTCAGTCTTTTACAAATGGAGGTCCAGGCACGTACTTCTCCTAATTTTCCCTTAACCAGTGTTGGCCGGGAGGCCCAGGAAAGGCCTGATGGGGATCCTTCAGATTCCGACAGACATTCGTTGGCTTCAGCTCATCAAAGTTTTAATCAGGTTGAGGACAATATAGGCCCACCATTATCGCGGACCCCTCAATTAGAAAAGCTGAGTGACGCTGATGACGTAGAGCACTTCCTTGTTACTTTTGAAAGGATTGCAGTTGCTTGTAGGTGGACTAAAACTGACTGGGTTTGGCATTTAATCCCTTTGTTGACGGGTAAAGCAAGAGCAGCTTATGTCAACATGGATCTCGATGAGTCTACTGACTATGACAAAGTGAAGTATGCTATTTTAAAGAAATACAATGTTAATGCTGAAACTTATCGACAAAAGTTCCGTTCCTTAACAATAGAGCCAACTGAGAGTCCAAAGGAGCTTTACAATCGGCTCAAAGAACTCTTTGGTAAGTGGATCCAGCCTAAGAGGAAAACTGTGGAGGAGGTGAGTGAAATTATCATTCTGGAGCAATATCTTAAAATGCTGTCCCCTGAACTTCAGGTGTGGATTCGGGAGAGAGATCCCAAAACAGCAGCGGAAGCAGCATCTTGGCAGATGTGTTTGTTGCGGCCAGAGGAAAGAATATGCCGTGGGCTTGGAAGCCTGTTAAAGATTGCCGTTTT
This sequence comes from Chanodichthys erythropterus, assembly GCF_024489055.1. NCBI lineage: Eukaryota > Metazoa > Chordata > Actinopteri > Cypriniformes > Xenocyprididae > Chanodichthys > Chanodichthys erythropterus. The sequence goes on along the minus strand of NC_090224.1, from coordinate 25,711,525 downwards.
CCTGACGTGCCTCACTTTCAGCAAAAGAAGCTGGAGGGGTCTGGTAAGCCCTACATGGGAAAACATCCTTTAGCCAAATCAAATTTTGCTCCTAAACGACCTCCTATATGTTACCTGTGTGGTCAAGAAGGGCACACTAAGCCCAATTGTCCAAAGATCTCAGCTCAGCTTACACAGCTATGTTTCGTACCAAGCAGGAATATAACCAAATCCGCAAGCTCTTTGAGAACCACAAATGTAGAGATAAATGGTGAGAAACTAACTGCTTTGACACCGGTAGTGACCAGACTCTGGTAAGAAGAAAGTTTATATCACCCTCTTTGATCAGCACAGTGGACAAACTACCTATTTGCTGTGTACATGGAGATGAAAGATTGTTACCTACCGCCAATGTTTATGTCAAGATAAAAGAACAGGCTTACATGGTGGAGGTGGGGGTGGCTGATTATTTGTCTTTCCCTGTGATTCTGGGTCGAGATATACCAGTGCTGCTGGAGTTGTTGCACCCGACGCGACAGAGCCACATGGTAGTGACCAGAGCAAAGGTGAATCGGTCAAAGGAGACTGAATCCACACTAAGTACTTTACCTTTCTTCAATGCAGAGATTGAGGCTGGGGTGCAGAAGAGGAGAAAGACTAGAAGAGAAAAGAGACAAGAAAAGGTAAAATATGCTGCTCATTCAGTGTCTGAAAATAAGACCTTGGATGTACCTGTGAACTTCCAGTTGCCCACAAACATCATTCAGATGCAGCAGGAAGATGCTAGTCTCACAGAGTGCTTTGTTAGAGCTGCGGAGAGTAAGGAGAAGCCTTTAAATGACAATACAGCCAGATATGTGATGCTCAAGGGTATACTCTATCGAGAGATCGGGGCCCAGAAACAATTGGTGGTTCCACAGTGTGTTCGAGAGATGGTGTTACATCTGAGTCACTCGATTCCTTGGGCTGGCCACCTGGGGAAAAATAAAACCACTGCAAGAATCAGAAAATACTTTTTCTGGCCCGGTTTGAAAGTTGATGTAGCCCAATTTTGTAAAAGCTCTCCTGTTTGTCAGAAGGTTTCCCTTCAACGTCCGTCAAGAGCACCGCTGCAACCACTTCCTATTGTTGGTACTCCATTTGAGAGACTTGGAATGGATGTCGTTGGTCCTGTGGAGAGGAGTCGCTCTGGGAACCGATTCATGCTGGTGATAACAGACTACGCCACCAGATACCCAGAGGTATTTCCGTTAAGATCTGTGAAAGCAAAACCTGTAGCTACTTCCTTAGTCCAGTTATTTTCCAGGGTCGGATTTCCCACAGAAATTCTAACCGACCAGGGCACCAATTTCATGTCTACCTTGTTGAAGTAGGTCTACCAGCTCTTAGGAATTAGGAGTCTGCGCACGACCCCCTATCATCCTCAAACGGATGGGCTAACTGAGAGGTTTAACCAGACTTTGAAACAGATGCTACGGAAGTTTGTCAGTGAGACTGGTCGAGATTGGGATCAATGGTTGCCCTACCTCCTGTTTGCATATCGGGAGGTTCCTCAGGCTTCCACGGGCTTTTCTCCTTTCGAGCTGTTGTATGGCCGTGATGTCAGGGGCCCGTTGGCTCTGCTCCAGGAGACATGGGAAGGAAGTCCTGAAAGGAAAGAGCCCACCAGTGTTGTCTCCTATGTTCTACAAATGAGGGAACGTTTGCAGAAAATGACTACTTTGGCACAGAATCATTTGTCAGAAGCCAGGGAACGGCAGAAGACCTGGTATGACCCTCTGGCTCGAGAAAGGAATTTGGAGATCGGGAAGAAGGTACTTGTCATGCTGCCCAGTCAGGAGAGTAAACTGCTAGCCAAATGGCAGGGTCCTTATGAAATTCAGAAGCATCTGGGTCCTACGACCTATGAAATCCGCCTGCCTGGTCAAGATCGTTCCAGTCGAGTTTTACATGGTAACCTGTTGAAGGAGTGGGTTCCCCGTTCTGAGAAATCCCAGTCACTGATGATTCGCCGTGTTGACGAGGAAGAGTCGGATGAGCAGTATCTGCCACAGCCAGTTCCTGGAGACATCGGGCTTGATCATCTAACAGATTCCCAGCGGTCACAGGTACAAGCTCTCTTTACTTCAAAGGTGTTTTCTGAATATCCTGGATTTACCAACTTGATTGAGCATGATGTAGTACTGAGACCTGATGCTGTTGTGAAGCGCCAGAGCTATAGAATGCCTGAGCGATTTCAGGAGACCTTGCAGGAAGAGGTTGACCTTATGCTCCGCTTGGGCATTATTGAGCCTTCGAATAGCGAATGGTGTCATCCCATAGTCCTTGTGCCAAAGAAGGATGGGAGTATTAGGTTCTGCATTGATTTTCGATACCTGAACTCAGTATCTCAGTTTGATTCCTACCCTACCCCTCGCATAAACGACTTAATTGATCGTTTGGGCCAGTCCAAATATCTGACAACCATGGACCTTGCTAAAGGGTATTGGCAAATTCCACTGACTCTATCTTCACGGCCCTTAACTGCATTCAGAACACCAGGAGGCCTCTTTCATTTTAAGGTTTTACCGTTTGGCCTTCATGGGGCCATGGCAACATTTCAGAGGTTAATAGATCAAGTACTACGTGGTTTACCTTTTGCTGCTGCCTATCTTGACAATATTGTTATTTACAGCAATACCTGGGAGGAACATGTGCAGCATCTCCGGGAAGTCTTGCAGCGCCTTCAGAGGGCTGGTCTCACTGTCAACCCTAATAAATGTGCTATAGCCAAACAAGAGACCGAATACCTGGGCTATGTCATTGGCCAGGGTGTTGTGCGACCACAAGTGAAGAAAGTTCAAGCCTTGGAAAAGTGTGTGGTGCCTCAGACACGTAAAGATCTGCGATCTTTTTTGGGTATGGCTGGATTTTACCATCGCTTTGTCCCTAACTTTTCCAGCAGGGCTGCTCCACTAACGGATATGGTGGGGGCACGTTGCCCAAATCAACTGCAGTGGACGGAGGAGAGATTGGAAGCCTTCCGGGACATCCAGGGAGCTTTGACCATCGATAGTGTGCTGCACAATCCTGACTTTAGTCAACCGTTCATTGTACAGTCTGATGCCTCTGAGAGGGGTGTAGGCGCCGTCCTATTGCAAGGACCACCAGAGAGCCGACGGCCAGTGGCATATATCAGTCGTAAGCTGTTTCCGAGAGAGGTACGCTATTCGACGATTGAAAAGGAATGTTTAGCCATAAAGTGGGCCTTGGATTCCTTACGATACTATCTACTAGGCCGTGAGTTTACCCTGGAGACCGATCATAAAGCGTTGCAGTGGTTGGAGAAAATGAAGGATTCTAATGGAAGAATTACAAGATGGTATCTCGCCATGCAGCCCTTCAGATTCAAGATTCAACATGTGTCTGGTAAAGTCAACGTTACTGCTGACTATCTTTCCCGCTCTACTGGCGAGATTCCTGAAGAGGGGGGAAATGTGACGGCCCGAGTGATGGCCGCACAAGAGGGGTAATGTGAACGTACACGTACACGTACACGTACACGTACACGTACACACACATTCACATGCAAGCCCTCATGTACACATTACATGTTTGTTCATTTAAGGTAATCTTTATTTGTCATTCACATTCATTTTTGTTTCAATATAATGTTTGCTTTAATAATTACACAAGACCAATAATAATCTTTAATTCTTTATTTGGTTTCCATATTTATTACATACTTTTTATATACATTGTTACTGATTTGGAGTGCACACAAATTAGTTGCATTGTATCTGTTTCTTATATTTGTTTCTATCTTTTCAGTTTAAGTTTACCGTAACGGGTGGCGATCCCGACAGGGTCTGTTGCAGCCGCATCCTGGTGTCGCAAGAATTGGTTTCCGGCCAGAACGGGGCTTTTAAACATTATTGGTTCCGCCCGGACTTTCCATTTGCTGAAGTTGCCTGGGGAAGAAGGAAACGTTGTTGCTTTTTGTTAATTGGTTTATGTAGTTGTACATTTGCGGTATTTGATTACATTTTGCTTTTCTTTATTTTGATTTGATATATTTCTTTGTATGATTCTATTTTGATTTATTTGGTGTTAGATGTTAAATGTTAAGTCTCATTTGTTTCCCCTCTTAATTTGTAATGGGCCCATACTTTCCTTTATAAGTTGTTGCTTCGTTTAGTTAAGGGCAAGTCAGTTTTAGTTTGTTACTTTCATTGTTTGCCTTTATTTATTGTTTTTTGTTTTTTTTGTTTTTTTTGTGAAAGATTGAGTTGTAAAGTTGACATTTTTCCCTTGGGTTCTAATAAAAACCCATAATTATGGCAAATTGCTGGTGTTCCTTGTCCTTGGCTCCTCGGTCCCTCACAGGCAGTTTGGCGTGACTTGCCTGGAACGATACAAAGTCGTGAGTCATGGTTTGAAGTTGTGACTTACAGGTTCAAAAACCTGCCTGGAACGCAGCATAAATATCGTGCACGTCCTGATATTGCTGAGTTAGATGCGTTCCTGGGTCAACATATTTTGTTGATGCTGGAACAACATTCTAGTCTGAAAATATAGTCTTAACCCTATTCCTACCCCTAAACCTAACCCTACCCATAAGTTATCCCAAAAATCAGAGGGAAATTATAGATGAATAACACTGATGTAGAAGCACCAATTCATGATTGTGAGCCTAAACTTGACATAATTTGTAAACTTGTCCCTCAAATCTGATTGATTGATTCATAACTCAGCAATATCTGGTTATGCTAAATATCACCATATGGCTGTAGGTGAGTAATAATAATAATAATAACTAATAATAATACTTTTATTTTTATGCATGCAATGAATTGTATATTCCCAAGCTGACAGCTGTGTTATTAGTCATAAGAATTATTGTGTACAGTTAAAAAACGCAAAATATTAAACAGCGGATAATCCATGTAGTGTAGCCTATAGTTTTAACAAAGTCTTAACTGATAAACTTTGACGTAAGACATAAACAGTGGTCAACAAAAATGTTTGATTTGCACAAAAAGCGGCTTGTGGCATAACATTTGATGTTTGAGTCACGGATCAGAGAAAGATTGGCTCATTAAAGTCCTCCGTGACCCAGATTAGCGGAAATTAGATAATTTCTTATAAGCATTTAAATCAAGTGATAAGGATCTCAGCACAAAGTAACATTACACTGTAGATTACAAGTGCACATAATAAAGTTTCTACGAAGACAATAGCCAAGATAAACAAAACAGAAATATATATATAGCTAGATATATATTTTTATCACATGATTAAGTCCTTCATTGTTCGTTGACGTTAAAGGTTTTTTTTTTTTTTTTTTTTTTTCACCGTCTCAGGATGGTGCTGTTTAGATGATTGTGTATTTGTGTATTTGTGAGAGAGCAACAAGTCAGCTGAGAGTTAGCAAAACATTAGTAGAATCGGTTAAGTAGAATGTGTAAGTATGACATATACAATGTTTTAACACAACATGCGTTTATAATAGAATTCTAGTCTATTCTAACAGATAATTATTAGAAAAAGACATTCATACAAATTTATTTGTACATCAAATTATATAAATATGGGGACAATAAGATAAAATATGTTTTAAAAGTGTATAATCTAGCTAAATACACTGCATGTTAACTTTATTTTTATAACAATTTTAATGAATATTTGTGATTTTTAAAAAGATAAGGTACTAACTGATAATTTTTTTCAGGATGATCCAAGAACTTGCAGTGTAAAAACTGCAAATTCAGCAGTTAAAATGAAGACGTTTACTTGTTATAGACCTGGTCTTATTTACATGATGTATGTTTTATTATAATATTCACTTTTGCTTTATGATTTTACATTATAAAACTGTCTATCACTACAAAGTAGAAAACTAGTCTAATGCATAGTCTGTTAAAAGTCGTAAAATGGTAAAATCCCACTTGCCTTTTACTTTTTTTTTATTGTTATTATTGATTTAATTGAGAATAAAACACCATAACAAATTTATTTCTATGCTAAAATATATTCTTATTGTCTTTGTGTCACAGGAAACTGAAGATGGGTCAAAAGGGGTCTCTGTTGGCATTCTCTGTGTTTTGGAATATAGCACCAAGGATCCAGAAAACTGCTGTTGTACTGGAGGAAGTCAGTGTTCTAAAAGATTTCTCTGATCCCTCTACTGCTCTGGCATACTTGTTTGGCCTTCTCTATGCTCTCAACTTTTCCTATCCTAATGACCTCAAATACACTTTTAATACCATTCAGAATGTGCTCATGGAGCTGGGTGTCACGGTTCATGGGTTCACTGACTCGCCCTCGTGTCATGTTGTGTGTGCGTAGATGATTGCGTGTGGGTGTGGTCTCGTTACGTCTGATTGTGAATTGTTGTCAGCTGTGTCTTGTTCCAGCGTGCTATTTAATGTGTGTCCCAACGTGTTGTGTCTGTCAGATCCTTGCAGTCTGTCCCAGTGTGTGCACTTCCCCTCGGTTTCTCGTTCTGGACTCTGGATTCTCTGGACTTCTGGTGTTTACTCTGCTTTCTGGGTTGGATTATCCTTCAGCGTCCAATACTCATTGCAGCCCTGCGTCACCCAGCACACCGCCTGCTCTACATCATCTGCCTGCGATTTCTTGTTTATTGTTCAGTGCTAATCTGTAAATAAATCCGTGTTTACTCGCATTTTGATCTTCTGTCCTTTTTGTTACGTGTGCTGACACTGGGGTCTGGATACACCCGATGTGTGCTTTCTCTTAAAAACAAATTGTTATAAAATGAAAGCAGAACAGTGTGGTGAGATACCTTGTGTCACCAACAAAGACCTGAAATACAGTTTGGATACCAAATATGGAGTGTGGATGCACCTAACATTTCCTTTCTTTTAAAAAATTAATGGTTGTTGGTGAGACACAATTGGACCAGTGTTTCCAGTGTTGTCTGGATACCTTTTTCTGTTAGATTTCAAACTCATTTAAAATGAAACATTGTGTATTCGCTTACTGATACTCATTCAAATAGTAAAACTGTTTAGAGTCTAAAAGGTTTATTTTTGTAATGAAGATTTGTTGTAAGTCATGGCATTTAATTGTGGATTGTTTAGCTGCATTGTAATTTTTTATTTAAAATTGATGATTAAGATTTCTGTAACATTCACTACATTCTTGATACAAATCTTGCAGTTTGCATATGTGCTTACAACTAAAATAAACTGATGAAGGAATAAGTGCTTGTTTGTCATTTGTAAATATGTAAAATCACTAAAAAGATCTTGTGACTTTATTTTATAAATACTTTTTTTTTTCATCCAGGAAACAGGAAAAAAAAAATTACCTCAACAACAGTAATTGCTATTTAAATTGCTTTAACAAGAATATTTTATTAGCAAAATAAAGCAGTCACAAGCTGCAGAAAATGACAGGACAAACACAGACAACAGGGGAAGCTGATGATGCACCCTGAAAGTCCTTGTTGTTGGTGATTTTAATATCCATGTAGATAATAAAAAAGACTCATTGTGATTGGCATTTACAGACATTCTAAATTCTATTGGTGTTAGACAACACGTGTCAGGACCCACTCATTGTCGTAATCATACTTTAGATCTAATATTGTCACATGGAATCGATATTGACGCCGTTGAAATTCTGCAGCAGAGTGACGACATCTCAGATCATTATCTAGTCTTGTGTATACTACATTTAGTTAAAGAGGCTAAACTGCCTCCCTGCCATAAATATGGTAGAACCATCACTTCTACCACTAAATATCGCTTTATAAATAACCTTCCTGATCAGTTTCATTGCCTTAGCATACCAGACAGCTTAGAAAACCTCGATGTTGCAACAGAAACTATTGCCTCTGTCTTTTCCAGCACATTACATTCAGTCGCTCCTTTGCGTTTAAAAAAGATTAAGGAATTTAATCCAATGCCATGGTACAGTGAGCAGACTCGGGCCCTAAAAACTGCAGCCAGAAAAATGGAGCGTAGCTGGAAGAAAACAAAACTAGAAGTATTTCGCATTTCGTGGAGAGAGAAAATGATTGAGTACAGAAAGGCCTTAAAAACTGCTAGATCTGCCTATTTTTCAAAACTCTTAGAAGAAAATAAACACAACCCTAGGTATTTATTTGATACAGTGGCTAAATTAACAAGAAATAAAGCTTCAACTTCTGATGTTTCCAAAGAGCACAGCAGTAACGACTTTATGAACTTCTTTACTTGCAAGATTGATAATATTAAAGAGAAAATTATAACCATGCAACCGTCTACTAAAGTATTGTGTCAGACATTGCATTGTAGTGTCCCTGAGGAAAAATTAATTTCATTTACTGCTTTAGGAGAGGAAGAATTGTCTAAACTTGTTAAATCATCAAAATCAACAACATGTATGTTAGACCCTATACCGACTAAGCTATTGAAAGAGATGCTTCCAGAAGTCATAGATCCCCTTCTTAATATTGTTAATTCATCTTTGTCACTATGATACATACCAAAAACTTTTAAGCTGGCTATTATTAAACCTCTTATTAAAAAACCACAACTAGATCCTAAAGAATTAGTCAATTATAGGCCAATCTCAAATCTTACTTTTCTGTCAAAAATACTAGAAAAGGCAGTTTCATCGCAACTATGTTCCTTTTTAGAAAGAAATAATATCTGTGAGGATTTCCAGTCAGGATTTAGACCGTACCATAGCACTGAGACTGCTCTAATTAGAGTTACTAATGATTTGCTCTTATCATCAGATCGTGGTTGTATCTCTCTATTAGTGTTACTGGATCTTAGTGCTGCATTTGACACTATCGATCACAATATTCTCTTAAATAGACTTGAAAATTATGTTGGCATTAGTGGAATTGCATTGGCATGGTTCAAATCATACTTATCTGACCGTTATCAGTTTGTAGTAGTAAACGATGAGATATCATATCGATCACAAGTTAAATATGGAGTAACGCAAGGCTCAGTACTAGGACCATTGCTTTTCACTCTGTACATGCTACCCTTGGGAGATATCATTAGGAAGCATGGCGTTAGTTTTCATTGTTACGCTGATGATACTCAGCTCTATATCTCTTCACGCCCTGACGAAACTTACCAATTCACAAAATTAACAGAATGTATAGCTGATATCTAAAACTGGATGACCAGTAATTTCCTACTACTAAATTCAGAAAAAACAGAGATTCTAATTTTTGGACCGAAAACTACTTCACGCAGTAACCTAGAATACTGTCTAACACTTTGTAACGGTGGTGGGCCCCAAAACAACAATTCACGATTTAGAGTTCAGTAAATTGTTTTTTAATCACGCTTGTTTGGGCGCCAGGCAGGTATAGGCCTGCCAAAAACCAAAAAAAACAGGATAGCTTCAAATAACCACCCGTTGTGATCGCACAAACAACAAACTCAAAATATTCACAGTCTTTTGTGGTTGTTTTTTCTCCCACTCAAGCACTACACAATAAAACACTCAACAAAAAAAAAAACTTAGTTTGATACAAAACGAAATAAAGAACAATACTGCCACAATAAAATATATATACTTAATATACCACTTAACATTGATTTCTGAACTTGGAGTGGTCTCTTAATTTTTTCCATAGCTGTATATATAAATATGTATATATTATCAGCAACCAACCAACAAAACAAAGAACAGATGAATGATTTTCGACCCCACTACTTATTCTAATTACTCGTTGTTCGTGGTTTGTATTTAGATACGTGCAGATACGTCACAGTTCTTTAACATGTAAGACTTGTCTTTAACAATAAGACTCCATCCGTTTGTATATGTGTGCGTGTGTGCGTGTGTGTGTGTGTGTGTGTGTGTGTGTGTGTGTGTGTGTGTGTGTGTGTGTGTGTCGGAGAGCGCGTGTGCTAGATTGTTTGTGAAAATGAATGAATGAATGGCTTTGCATCACTGACCCATTTTCAGCTGATCATAGGGCTATTGAAGAGTGTCTAGGGACCGTAGTGGACTCAACGATGATCCTTGTACCGACTGGCTTTCCCATTTGGATGGCTTAGCGATGCTTTAACGTGAAGGTAACTTGGTAACTTTACAACTTTTCACCAGTTCACACGTTCAGTGCAGCAGGTCTGGAAGCGGCCGACAGGAACACGAGCCACGTCCCACACGGTAACACACTCGACTTTTCTCCCACCACTCTCACTCAACTGTTCACTTGTGACGTCTTGTCCCTTCCGGTGGCTGAGCTTCACCTTATGTTCATTTCCCTCACTAATTGATATGTACGCCCCCGTTTTCCCTTTCATGCATTAAAAGTGAAAGTAAATAAGTGGCAGCCGAACCCAGACTTTTCCGTTCTGCCACACTCTCCCCTCCTTGAGAAGACAACGCATAGTTGTTAAGTTGTTAAGAGGGAAACCTTCTAAAACCCAAGGCAATCTTCATCCTTGTCTGAGGTCTCATGGAAAAGTTCCCGGAGGTTCTTCAGAGTACGTTCTTCCATTTCTTTTGCAGTAGGGAAACAAGGTTTCATATTGCATACATGCACAGTGCGCACGTCTTCTCCTGTGGTTTCCAACGCAACTTGATAGTTGAGAGGCCAACGCATACATGTTGTTGAATTATACGATATGATCCCCTCCATTTCGGTGCCAGCTTAGCACTAAAATTGCGTTGTGAACTGGATTGAGGGAAGTTTCTAACCCATATGCGATCTTTCTCCTGGAAGGAGACATCTCTTCTGTTTTTGTTATAACTTCTCAACTGCCTTGTTTGAGCTCTTTTGCAGTTTTCCTCTGCCTTTCTTTGTAGCTGAGACAACTGATGAACAATATCATACGAAGGACCAGAGGGTGAAAGGTTGTGTCCATGCAACAATTTGTCCACAGGACTCTAAAGTTTCCTGCCCAGATGGAGCTCAGCGGGCGTCATTCCAATCGTTTCCTGAACGGCAGTATTGAGTGCAAAACGAAACTCGGGAAGGTAGAGGTCCCAACCTTTGTGATTATCTTTTACAAAGGAAGCTATCATACACTTCAGAGTATGGTTGACTCTTTCGGTCATATTCGTTTGCGGATGGTAAGCAGTGGTTAATTTATGTGTTACATTCCACTTTGCACACAACTCAGTGAATACTGCAGAAGCAAATTGGGTTCCTCTGTCTGACAGGATGTAATCAGGCACACCCCATCGAGTCAGCACTTCTCTCCGCCAGATTTCAGCAATAGTCTGATCAGTGGCTTGCCGCATAGGAAATAACTCGACCCATCGAGAAAAATAGTCAACAAAGACGAGTAAGTACTAATGTTGTTTGGTGCTCTTTGGCAGTGGGCCCATTACATCTACTCCCATCATTTCATTGGGTCGTGTTGTAGTAATTGGTTGAAGTTTTCCTGCCAGTTTTTTGTTGTCACTCTTAAGAGTTTGACACTTTACACACCTTTTAACATGTTTACATCTGTCCACATGCTAGACCAGTAGGCAACATCCTGTACTCGCTTATACGTCTTGAAAATTCCAAGATGTCCACTCACGGGATTGGAATGATAGTATTGTAGAATTTTGGGTACAAGGCTGCTGGGAATGACAACACGGTAATGGACTCGGCCATCCATCAGATGAGTGGTGTGATACAATTTGTCTTCCAAAACTGCATATTGTTCCTTCTCTGCCAGTTAATTCTTTGCTAATGCCTGAAATATTTTTCCAATTTCAGGATCCTGATGTTGTTCTTCCCAGATGCTTTCCGGGGTGATTGGAAACTCTGACTCCTCTTTCTGATTGGTGTACACACTACACCCAGGTAGGTAGTTCATTCATGAAAGAGCATCAGGTGCTACATTCAACTTCCCTTTCCTGTACTCCATCACAAAGTCATATCTTTGTAGTCGAATAGCCCATCTGATAAGTCGACTGGTTGTTTTTGTGGAACTCATCACCCATTGCAACGAGGAATTGTCGGTGATTACTGTGAACAGTCGAGGTTCTAAATAATGCTGCCATTTATCCAGAGCCCATACCATTGCAAGACATTCCTTTTCGGTGGTAGAATAGTGTGTCTCAGCTTTATTTAGAGTCCTACTGGCGTAAGCGATCACTTCCTCCCCACCTTGTTCTTTCCGCTGAGTTAACACAGCATCCAAACCAGTGTCGCTTGCGTCAGTGTACACTGTAAAAGGAAGCTGGAGATTAGGGTGTCCAAGGATAGGTGGCGATGTAAGGCATGACTTTAAATACTCAAAAGCTTGTTGGCATTTTGAAGTCCACTGAAATGACTGTCCTTCCTTTTTTAGGGTGTTGAGAGGCTCAGCGATCCTGGAGAAGTCTGGCACGAATCGATGGTACCATCCAGCCAATCCTAGGAAGCGTTGGACTTCTTTCAGATTACGTGGAACTGGATAGGTGCGGATTGCTTCCACTTTGCTTAGGTCAGCGGTAATCCCCTGTCCGTTCACTACGTGACCAAGGAAGTTGATCTCCTGAAGACAAAACTTACATTTCTTTAAGTTTATTGTCAACCCAGCTGTTTGCAACCGTTGAAGGATGGTCTGGATGTCGAGGAAATGCTGGGTCATAGATGGTGAGTAAACAATGATATCATCAATATAGACGAAACATATGGTTCCAAGCAATTCTCTCAGAACTATCTCCATCAGCCTTTGAAAGGTTGCTGGGGCATTTTTCAGACCAAAATGCATAACATTGAAATGGTACAACCCCCCTGATGTGATGAAGGCTGTCTTCGGCTTGCTCTCAGGTTCCATGGGTACCTGCCAGTAACCGCTGTTAAAGTTGAGTTGAAAAAATGGCTGCACCAGAAAGCGACTCCAGGATCTCTGTGATGTTAGGAATTGGATATGCATCACTCTCGGTGAAGGCATTGACCTTTCTATAGTCAACACAGAACCTGAGACAACTGGTGATGCCCATGCTGAATAAGAGGGTTCTATGATGCCAGCTTTTAACATTTCTTCAATCTGTTCCTTTATTATGGCTTGCTTTGCAGGTGTGAGCCGACAGGGCCGTTGTTTAATGGGTACTGGATGACGAGTGTACAGGCAGTGCTGTAGAACAGTCGTACGTCCAGGTCAGCGCGTACACACCATTTGATGGGACTCCAAGAGGTGGCGTAGCTGAACTTCATCATTGTGAGGTAAAGTCGCTTCTTTCACTGCATTTGCAATTAAGACTTGATCCTCTGTAGTGGTAGTGCCTACATCTCGAGATGCCCGTAGAGGTTGTGAAGGAGGCACAGCACTTAGTAAGGAAAGATTTTGTTGGGAACTCTTACATTTCTTTGGTTTTCGTTGGCAGGGAACTCTACTCTCAGGTATACTCGCTTGTCCCAGTTGGAAGTAGTATTGCTCCTCCGAAGCACATTTGAAGGAGTACTTCCTGTCTGTAACATTAAGTTGGAGGCCACTCAGGATAATGAAATCTAATCCCAACACTGCTACGTAGGACAGGGATGTGGACATAAGGACTACAGCCCGCATAGAAATATTTGTGTTATGCAGGTTAATCTGCACATTTATCCACCCAAGTGGAACTTCAGCCTCGCCGTTTGCTAGGTATAGAGGCCCTAAGGTCCAGGGATGGAGACTCTCTTGAGGGGTAAGATCCTTCCATAAAATCTCATGAATAAGAGTATAGCTAGCTCCAGTGTCCACGATAGCTTTACCTTTCCAGGTGCCAATGGTGACAGGGACTACTAGCTGTTGAGGTACTGTGAACTGTTTGTGGTCAAGAGGTGATGCAGTTGTGGCTGAGACAGTGTTGTGGGAGGGTAACCCACTCTGTTTTGGATTTTGGGGAGGTCGTTTGTTGTGAGAGGGTTGAGGCTGATGGGATGGTTGACTTGAAAGACATGTGAAATAAGGAAAGTTCCCTGGGGAATGGTGCCCTTTACACCGCCAACCTTGAACTTGGGACTTGTCCATAGAGCGATTAACAGGAGGTCGTGGTGCCATAGACTGTTGTTTAGGGTGTATGCCTCCATCATACCGGAGTTGCTGCTCGTAGTCCTTTTCTAATTGATGACCCAACTTCACCAATTCTTCCACCGTAGACACCCGACTACGGAGTTGACTGGCGAGGTGAGGTCTAATATTTTTTAAAATCATTTTTACAATTTCACCTTCTGTTAATGTGCTCTTCCATCTCTTGCACAATGCTCGGTAGGAGAAAGCAAAATCTCTGATAGGTTCTCGTTCTCTTTGAATCCTAGTCCTGACTCGCTCTGCCAACTCGTCCTCATAGTCCTCTGAAAGAAAAGCAGAGAGGAAAGCTGCTTTGAATTCAGTCCAGGAGAAAATGGAAGACTGAGCGACTTCCCACCAGTCACAAGCAGTTCCATGTAAGACTGTGCGAAAAGTAGCCAGAAGATCCACATCTGACAAAGGGTGTAGTGCCAAAAAGTCCTGACATTGAGTTAAATAACTTAAAGGGTCTGCATCATCAGATGGCCTTCCAAATTTGGGGAATGTTAGTCGAAGATGATCACTTTTTGCTGCCGTAGCAGTGGAAGATGTGGTGGCATGTACTTCTGGGCTCGGTGGTGAGGAAAGGGAAACTGGTGTCGACAAGGACACCTCTTTTGGTTGATCCGTCAACTCTTTTCTTTCGGTTTCAAATTGTTTTGTCAAGTCTGATTGGAATTTTTGAGAGTTAGTGCTAAGCTCCTCCATTTGTTTTTTACACTGATGAAGATCTTTGTAGAGTTCATCTTGACTAGTCTGCAGGTTCTTGCGCATGACTTTAAGATCCTTCTGAATTTCTACCTGAAGCTGTTCAACCAAGAAACGTACCTCAGATACAAGGGCAGTCTTCACATTTGTCAGTTCATCTGCAATCATAAGTTTGGTAGCTTTGGTCCATTGATCCATCTCACTTTCCACGTGTCGTTTGTTATCAGAGATGCGCTTGAGTAACTGTTGCTGGTTGTCCGCCATCTTAGTTACCATATTGGAAATGTTTGTTGTATGTTGAGAAGACTTGTCCTTTACCTCCTGGGTAAGTTGACTAATTGCACTCTCCTGTTTCTGGCAAGACTCCTTTAAGGAGTCCAAATCTCCTTTTACTTGTTGGGTAAGATGTTGAATTCCTCTGCCAGGTGTGGGAAGTTCACAAGGCAAATCCTGCTGTCCCACAGAAGATGGAGGAGAAGTTTCAGGTGATGAGCAAAGCTGCATACGGTCTGCGCTGGGAGGTTCCCAGGTAAGGGTTTGTACTGGAGTGCTAACAGTCAAGGGGGAAGTGGCAAACCGCACACTGGTTCCAGTGGGGCCAGTTTGGGGCATAATGGAGGTGTAAGGGAAAGGGGTGTTTGGGGCTGTTGATGTCCACATGGGAGTTTCCACTTCAGGGACATCAATATCCACACAAATGGATGGAGATGGAGAAGGTGTGGAGGTCATGTTGATGTAAGTGTGTACTATGTGTAAAATAAAAATCAGTAAATGGGTAACTGGGTCTGTGTTCTTCTTTTTCCTTTTTTTTTTTTTTTTTGTTGGGAAAAACAACAAACTGGGGCAAAACAACAAACCACAATGTTCAAAAAGGGGCAAAATAATAAACTACAAGGTTAAATAAACAGTTCCACCAACTTTTAGAAATTACCCTTTTGTAATTTCTTCAGTTACACACTTTCCAATTTGTTCACACAATTGTTTCACCCAAAAGAGAAGTAAATTAACTTGATAGAATAAGGAATTTGAAGGAGTACTTCCTGTCTGCAACATTAAGTTGGAGGCCACTCAGGAAAATGAAATCTAATCCCAACACTGCTACATAGGACAGGGATGTGGACATAAGGACTACAGCCCGCATAGAAATATTTGTGTTATGCAGGGTAATCTGCACATTTATCCACAATGAAATCAAAAAGAAAATAACAATGAGCAGTATTTCATTTCAACCACAATCTCACAGTTTTGTATTTGCATTTCCAAAAAAAAGAAACAAAAAACAATTGCTGATTTTTTTTTTTTTTTAAGCAAAGTTTAAATCATGATTCAGTTCCAGGTTCATAGTTCATGTTTCACATTCAGAGTTCATGATTTTTCAATTCAAGTTTCACAGTTCAAGTCCCTGTTCGGGCGCCACTCTGTAGCGGTGGTGGGCCCCAAAACAACAATTCACGATTTAGAGTTCAGTAAATTGTTTTTTAATCACACTTGTTCAGGCACCAGGCAGGTATAGGCCTGCCAAAAACCAAAAAAAACAGGATAGCTTCAAATAACCACCCGTTACGTCCAACAAACTCAAAATATTCACAGTCTTTTGCGGTTGTTTTTTCTCCCACTCAAGCACTACACAATAAAACACTCAACAAAAAAAAAAAAAACTTAGTTTGATACAAAACGAAATAAAGAACAATACTGACACAATAAAAAATAAAAATAAAAATTAAAAAAACAACAACAAAATATAAATATGTATATATTATCAGCAACCAACAAAACAAAGAACAGATAAATGATTTTCGACCCCGCTACTTATTCTAATTACTCGTTGTTCGTGGTTTGTATTAAGATACGTGCAGATACGTCAGAGTTCTTTAACATGGCTTTCGCAACATTGGATACATATGTCCGTTTTAAAACCCAACTTTGTCCATGTGAGAAAAAACAATAAATAGGTAGTTCGTAGCAGGGGAATCAAAAACAAAAACAACATAAATATAAACAATAAGACTCCGTCCGTTTGTATATGTGCGTGTGTGTGTGTGTGTGTGTGTTTGTGTCGGAGAGCGCGTGTGCTAGATTGTTTGTGAAAATGAATGAATGAATGGCTTTGCGTCACTGACCCATTTTCAGCTGATCATAGGGCTATTGAAGAGTGTCTAGGGACCGTAGTGGACTCAACGATGATCCTTGTACCGACTGGCTTTCCCATTTGGACGGCTTAGCGATGCTTTAACGTGAAGGTAACTTGGTAACTTTACAACTTTTCACCAGTTCACCCTATCAGTGCAGCAGGTCTGGAAGCGGCCGACAGGAACATGAGTCACGTCCCACACGGTAACACACTCGACTTTTCTCCCACCACTCTCACTCAGCTGTTCACTTGTGACGTCTCGTCCCTTCCGGTGGCTGAGCTTCACCTTATGTTCATTTCCCTCACTAATTGATATGTACGCCCCCGTTTTCCCTTTCATGCATTAAAAGTGAAAGTAAATAAGTGGCATCCGAACCCGGACTTTTCCGTTCTGCCACAACTTGATGGCTGCTCTGTTAAGTCTGCGTCGTCAGTTGGGGACCTGGGTGTGCTCTTTGATACCGATACTGGGTGTGCTCTTTGAAGGCCATGTTACTAGCATCTGTAAAATGCGTTCATGCGTTCATGACCTCAAGGTTAGATTACTGTAACGCTCTACTTGATAAATAAACTACAGCTCGCACAAAATGCAGCAGCTAGAGTCCTTACTAGAACTAGGAAGTGTGACCATATTAGCCCAGTTCTGTCTTCACTGTATTGGCTTCCTGTTAAACATCGAATAGATTTTAAAATCTTGTTAATTACTTACAAAGCACTAAATGGTTTAGCCCCCCCAGTACCTAAGCGAGCTCTTAATGCATCATAGTCCTTTTATTGCGATCTCAGAATTCAGGCCAGTTGATAATACCTAGGCTGCGTCCGAAATCGCATACTACATGAGTAGGTACTACATTTGAATTTGAACGTACTTCCCGACCGTTAAAACAGTATGTTCTATATAGTATGAATATGGGTAGTATGAATGGAATTCGGACGTACTACATCCGCCATGTTAATGTTGTCACTTGTCATGCGTCGTCACAACAGCGCGCAAATTTAAATATGTCAAAGTATAATCACCTATTTAGCTAGGAAATTTTACCTCAGAATAAAAATACATCTGTGAATATCACGACAGAGGCTGATTTGAAGCAACGAAATTAAGCAAGTTATTGTTAAAATGAATGCATATAAAAATACACGAGAAACAAAAGACATGAATCAATAAACAAACTTGAATACATTATATATAAATAGTGTGTAGATAGACAGAGAGGGCGAGAGAAATGCACAACATGGCCTAAATATTATATACAATATATACAAATAAATACAATGATAATAATATACATATTCTAAAAAAAAAAACCTACAAACTGTGAGCCCTATAAACTACTGCTGCCTGAATGTTGCTGTCCGTTAAGTTTTCTAATCTCATTAAACTGCTTAACAACGAACGTCTCCGTTAAATAAAACAGTGTTAACAAGCGGATGTAACGTTATCTCGACCTGTTGGTTAGCTTGATGTGCTGTCAGTAATAATGATTAAACATCTTTTTACAACCGACTCTTAATCTTCTCATTACATTGTTTAAACTTTCAATAAGTCAGCCGTTTACTTACATTATGTTAAACAAGTGCAATTTAACCACAATAAACAGTTTTTCCCTGAGGTACTGAAGGACTTGAATGAGCTGCATATCGCCGCTTTCCGCCATTTTTGAATTATGAAGAATCCTCTCTCCTGTGGCATCACGGGATAGCGCAGCGTCCATCGAATGCCTACTACAGAATTCGGGCGGAAGCAGTAGGTCATCCGGGTACTTCTCGCCTACTGTTTTTCGAATACTATGAATTCGGACATACTACTCGCCTCGCATACTGTTTTTCGCATACTATATAGTAGGGAAGTATGCAATTTCGGACGCAGCACTAGTATATCGAAATCAACCGCAGGTGGTAGATCCTTCTCCTTTTTGGCACCTAAACTGTGGAACAACCTTCCTAGCATTGTTCGGGATGCAGACACACTCTGTCAGTTTAAATCTAGACTAAAAACGCATCTCTTTAACCTGGCATACACATAACACATTATATATTTATATTTTCAAATCCATTAAAGGATTATTAGGCTGCATAAATTAGTTCAGCCGGAACCAGGAACACTTCCTATAACACCAGATGTACTTGTTACATCAGAAAAAGAATGGCATCTACGCTAATATTAGTCTTTCTGTTTATCCCGAGGTTTGCCGCAGTCAACCAGATTCGTGGCCGTTTCCAGATGAGACCGAGGACCTGTGCCTTGACACGACCACAACGCAGCCCTGTATCAGCAGAGATCGAGTCGACTAGATCATCCATTGTGAAGACATCATCAACACGACAGCCAGTGCCACAGTTTCCTCAAAATTATAATCACGATTATTAATCATGTTTATTCTATCAAAAGAGTAATGTAACTATGGCTATTTTGCAAGTTCTTTACCAACCTACACTTCACCCAAAAGTCCTGTAGGTGGCACAAAGACTTAAATTTAACCAACTATGATAGCTTCGTTAGATGGTAAATCAATACAAAACATGGTTTTGGTGAGTGCTTTGTAATATGTATTCACATTAGATTTTAAAGCAACACAATTCGTTTGCAATAAGACAAACCAGATTCAAATTGCCCGGCAAATTCGTAAAGCAAAGCTTTACGTCTAGCTGATCAACATTATGAAAACTGGTAAAACCTTTAGGAACTTCAAAAGATAAAATAGCGAAATTCCTAATATTACTTCCAATATTTCCAAATTATGTTCATATTCATAGAGCGGGCCAATATCGTGACAATTATTTAAAATCAATCGAGAGAAGCAGATAAAATACGATTAATCGTCCAGCCCTAATTTAATTTAATTTGACTTGACATTTGATATTCAACAGTATCCTTGACATTTATTCAACAGTGCTTTTGATCTGCCTGCATTGACACTATTCTTTAAAAGGAAAAATTATATACCAATTATCAATGTAAAACTGCTTTGACACAATCTGCATTGTAAAAAGTGCTATATAAATAAAGGTGACTTGACTTGACTTGAACCGTGACAGAACCAGGCTGAACTGAAACCCAGCACCCCACTAACACAACAGCTCTTCATATATCAGAAGCAACACACCACCCTCAGTGCCAAAGCTGACTTTAATATTTGGCTCTATAATAATATAATATTTGGATTAAAGTGTCTGCCAAGTGAATAAATGTAATGTAATCATGAGTGTAACAACCACTATATCTTTTTAGAAAGTAAGTCAAGTCTTCCTTCCACACACATGTACACACACATTTTCGGAGATAATTATTATATTTTTTCACAAGTTTGTTTGCCCATACAATCTTTAAGCTATTAAGGTTAAACATATTTGACTTGCTGTCTGCAGCGGAGGGGCTCAAGGAAGCAGCTTCAACTTGAGCTTAGATATATACCCCCCAGTGGAACTACTAATGCTTGGAAGATAAGCAAAATGCCTAAATTATGTTAGAGGAGTTGGGGAGGTGGAAGGATGCCAAAACAGCTGATGCCAAAGAAAGGTGAGAGGCTGCTTATGCTCCGAGAGTTAACTGAAAGATTAGTTGGGTTCACTCCTCACAAAATTACGTTTAAGAACTTCACTAAGTGTTTTATTTTGCATGCCCACAAAACAAATAAATAATGTAGACTTTATAACCAAGTAGAAGCCTCTGTCAAAAAAATGTCTGTATTTACTGACAAATTAGATTGAATTATTACTATTATTGGCTGTTTTTAATAGTAATTATTATTCATTTAAATAATAACAGTAACAACTGTCCTTCTGCCCCACTTCCAAAGGGATCATTTCAACTTTTCAGGACCTCTTGAAAGGAAACCCCCAATAATAGGGCCTTGGAGGATGCCACTACTCTAGTTGAGTGGGCTTTGATCAAGAGAGATAAGGGCAAATTGTGCGCCTCATATGCTGAAGAGATAGTCTCCACAATCCACCAGCTAATTGTATGCTTTGAGGCAAGGGAACCCTTCTTAAATGACCCAAAGCACACAAGTAGCTGGTCTGACCTCCAACCTGAGGACTTGCGTATATAGGCCTCCAAGGCTCTAACAGGGTATAATAAATGTAGCTTCTCATGATCAGCCGACACATGTGGTGGAGGATGAAAAGCCTCTAGAATAACAGACTGTGCCACATTCGATGGCACTTTGGGCACGTAGCCCGGCCTAGGGTCGAGAATGGCCTTGACCCTCCCAGGAGTGAACTTGAGGCAAGAGGGAGCAACAGAAAGAGTCTGCAGGTCCCCAACTCTTTTAAGAGATGTAAAAGCCAGCAGGAAGGCCACTTTGAAAGAGAGAAACTTCTCCACCTCATCAAAGGGTTCAAAGGGTGCCAGGGATAATCCTTCAAGAACCACTGTCAGGTCCCAAACAGGAACCCTGGCTTGGACAACAGGCCTCATCCTTGAAAGAAACAAACAATAAATGGGTGTTTTTCCCAGGGGGCCATCGCTTAAAGACATGTGGAAGGCAGCTATGGCCACCACATAGACCTTAAACGTGGATGGGGAAAGGCCATCAGAGAAATGGCTTTGAAGGAACTCTAGCACTAATGCCACTAGGCAGTTAACTGGGTCCAACTGTTGTTCCCTGCATTATAAAGTGAACACATTACACTTTAAAACATAAAGTTTCCTTGTGGAGGGAGCTCTAGAGTTTAGAATGGTCTAAACAACCTCAGTTGAGAGACCAGTGCTCAGAAGCTGGTCCCCCTCAAGGGCCAGACTCATAGCTTCCACAGCTCTGGCCCGAGGTTGATGGATTAGACCCCCGACTTGCGACAGCAGGTCTTGTCTGATGGGGATCTCCCAAGGGGTGCCTGTTAGGGGCGCTATGATGTCTGAGAACCAGACTCGGGATGACCAGAGTCCACCCCCCACACACTTCTGCTTGGCCAAACCTCCTCCAAATCAGCTCCACTGTGTCAGGGTGGAGCGTCCATTCCCCGGCCCTCAGCCCCTGCCTCAACAGAATGTCTTCTTCCAAATTTTGGTCCTGGGGGATATACATCACTCTGAGTGAGGGCAGCTTCCCCTGGGACCACAGAAGAACCTGATGTGCCAGTCTGCACAGAGGGTGAAACCTCAGGCCCCCTGCCGATTTATATAGGAGACCACTGAAGTATTGTCTGTCCTTACTAGAACATGATGGCCCCTGAGGTCTAGAAGGAAGTGCCTCAGGGCTAGAAACACAGCCATCATCTTCAGGCAATTTATGTGCCACAAAAGATTATGCCCTCTCCACAGACCTCTGGTAAAGTGGCCCTCCATGACCGCTCTCCAGTCTGAGCTGCCATCTCCTCTGACTGAGCTAGAATGAGCCAGTCATAGAAATAATTGAGTACGCAAATGCCCTGTAGTCTCAGTGAAGCCAGTGCTGCATCCATACACTTTGTGAAGGTGCAAGGGGACAAAGCTAGACCAAATGGAAGAACCTGATATTGGTACCCTTTTCCCCTGAAAGTGAACCTCAGGAACGGCCTCCCCCAGCCTCCCTCTTTTGAGGAAGAATACATTCTATGGCCTCCTTCGCTAAGAGGGATTGAACTTCTAGCTTCATCACCCAACTCTGCTTGGGGCTGTCAATGGTATGCACCACCCCATTGAACTTCGGTGGACGGTATGTAGCAAATTAGCTAAAAAAAATATGAATAATTAATTATAACTAATTATAATTAATTATAAATATTTGGGTTAATTTTAGACTGTAGCAGAATTGTTACGGTATACAGGAGACAGACACAGATGTAACAGGTAATGGTTGTTTATTTGACCACAGTAGAGCAGAGGAACACACACAGGTGAGTGAACTGGTTGCAGAGAGGTTAGAGCTGGTGATATGAGGTATAGTTACTGTCCTTTCTTTTGCAGATGGATACACGCTGGAGCTTGGAGATCGCTGGAGAACTTGGGAGCTGGCTGGAACACACACACACAGCAGACGAGGCACACGGAGGGAAGGAGGCACGCTGGAGACAGGTGAGTATTACGGAGAGGAGTCCTTGAGGTAAGCATAACAATGAGTAGATGCAAACGAGACCGGACATAGAGTGCTGTGTGCGTGTGTGGTTTATAGTGCTGCTAATGAGTGGAGTGATGAGGTGCAGGTGGCGGTGATCAGTACTCTGGAGACAGTGAGCGTTGTGGTTGGGTGACGTTGGAACCTGATGTGTCTGTGACAAGAATAAATTTTATGATTATTTAATCAGCTCGTCCAACTAACAGACAGCATAATCAGTTATCAATTCTAGGAAACAAATTATCTTCCTGGCCAAGAAGTACTAGCAGGGTAATAGCATGTAGCTAGATCAAAACGTTTAAGAGACTTTGATTTGTGAGCATCAACACAGAGACAATAAAGTGTGTATATAATGGTTTAATAAAAGAAACTACGTTAGGCTACACACACAACTAAACTAAGAAAAAAATATATACCAAATAAAGAAAGTGAAGGAAAGTAAAGAAAGAGAGAAAGAAGAGAGAATGGCAAGATTACAACAGTTAACCACAACCAGCAAGAAACATCAAAGAATCAGGGTCACCTTAAAAGGGGCACAATAACTTGGAAAGGCGTCTAAATGCTGCAAACGGGTACTTGCATTGACCTTGGTTGCTGAATAAGTCCAGATGCGGTGGATTCTAAAGATTCTTGATGATTTTGTCAGGAGTGCGCTGAAGCGTTCGCTTGGGTTCTGGAACGAAGTTAACTTGAAGATAAAGTTGCCGGAAGGTGACGGAAACAATGGTCTCAAAAGAGCCATCTTCACATCAACTGCCTCAGAATGCTGGCAGTGATACGTGCCCTTTACTCCTTTCAGGCTCATCTGATGGGACGCCACGTCTTAGTCCAATCGGACAGCATGACAGTGGTGTCATTCATAAATCACCAGGGAGGTCTTTCGGCCAGCTGCTTGTGCACGCTGACAAAGCGCCTTCTAGAATGGGCTCTACCCAGGTTTCTGTCGCTCAGGGCGACACACATTCTGGGAAGAAACAATCTGGGAGCAGACATGCTGTCTCGGAGCAATGTCCCCTCAGACGAGTGGGCGCTCCACCCCCAGACGGTTCTCAAGATATGGGAATTCTTCGGGAAGGCAGAGGTAGACCTCTTCGCCTCAGAAGGCAACTGTCATTGCCCAACTTATTTCTCGAAGAAGGACGACGCGCTGGCCCACCATTGGCCCAGCACCCTTCTTTACGCATTGCCCCCGATCGCTCTGATTCCTCAGGTTATCAGACGAATCAGGGAGGACAAACACAGAGTCCTCCTGGTGGCCCCGCTCTGGAGGAGCCAGGTTTGGTCCTCAGAGCTGTTCGTGCTCTCCACAAGAGCCCCGTGGCCCATTCCTCTGAGACGGGACCTTCTCTCTCAGGCAAACAGGACAATTTGGCACCCACAGCCAGAACTTTGGGCTCTGCACTTATGGTCCCTCGACGGGAGCCAGCTAACCTCCCTGAGGACGTTTTAAATACCATCTCTCAGGCAAGAGCTCCGTCCACGAGGCATCTCTATGCCCAGAAATGGTCTATCTTTGTTGACTGGTGCTCTGCACGCAACATAGATCCAATGGAGTGTGACGTATCCCCGATACTATCCTTCCTCCAAGAGCGTTTGGATTCAGGGCGAGCCCCTTCAATGCTCAAAGTTTATGTAGCAGCCATTGCAGCGTTTCACTCTCCTATCGCTGGCCAGTTGGTGGGCAGAAACGGCCTTGTGGTGCGTTTCTTGAGGGGCGCTAGGCGATTGAATCCTCCTCGTCCCCTCACTGTTCCCACTTGGGACCTATCTATGGTCCTTAGGGCTCTCAAGGGACCTCCCTTTGAGCCGCTGCGTTCAGCTGACCTCAGGCCCCTGACGCTTAAGACCACTCTGCTACTGGCTTTAGCATCGGTTAAACGTGTCGGCGATCTGCAGGCCCTCTCTGTGAGCCCTGCTTGCCTTGAATTTGGGCCCAACGACTCTAAAGTCGTATTGAAACCCAGGCATGGCTACGTCCCCAAGGTGCTCTCGACTCCGTTCAGAGCACAAGTCATCTCCCTCTCTGCGCTCCCTGTCTCGCCAGAAGAGCAAGAGCTGGAGTTGCTCTGCCCTGTTAGGGCATTGAAGGCTTATGTAGAGCGATCGCAGCCTTTTCGGCTATCGGATCAGCTCTTTGTTTGCTTTGGTGGCCGCACCAAAGGGTCTCCGGTCTCTAAGCAATGCCTCTCGCGTTGGATTGTCGACGCCATAGCTGTTTGTTCATAGCTCATTCCACTAGAGGGATGGCCTCTTTTTGGGCCTGGTCCAGTGGAGTCTCTATCAAAGACATCTGTGAGGCGGCCGGCTGGTCCTCGCCGTCCACCTTTGTCAGATTTTACCAGTTAGACGTTCCGACTTTGCAAACTCGGGTCCTTTCGGTGTGATGCAGCGGCCTCTTTGAGCTCCGCCTCAACCGGCTCAGGAGTTTCTCCTCTTGTAGTGTAACCAAGGGTTCGATGGCTTCGGCCTTCCTGCTAGTTTCGTGGGCCCCTCTGGGCGTCCCAAACTTGCCCAGTCGTTCCTTGCCCTGGCACGGCGTGGTTGAATTCGTTCCCCATACGCAGTACGAGTGAAGTATCGAAAGGGAACGTGCTCGATTACTAACGTAACCTCGGTTCCCTGAGATACGGAACGAGTACTGCGTTACTTGCCGTGCCACGAGGCTGCGGCTTCAGGTCGTCGCTTCAGTCGATATGGCCTGAAATCCTATGGCGAAATGCCGGCTTATTTAGCACTAAACCCCGCCCCTTTCGGCGGGAATATTCGCGTGCTTTGTCGCCACAGGCCATTGGTTCAACAACTTCTCATGAGTGAACCAATGACGGTGCAGTTACACTGCGTTATTGTCACGACAGCGAGATTCTCACTGAGATAACATACACTGTCACTCAGAACACACTGAGAGTAAAAACGGTAACACTTTAGAATACTGTATTGTACTTACTGCATAACTAATAAGGAATTACTGCAGAATTAATCGGTAGTTCTTCATTAACACTCAAGTAACTACTATTAACTACTAAGGAATATGTGTTAACTAATCAGTATGTCAAAGCGTTTTTTAATTGTGTTAAGTAACTATTAGTTAATCAGTAACTAATCAATTCAGTCATGCCTCCTGAAGAACTACGACTAAGTAACTACTAATTCAGCTTCAGGAGGAATAACTATTAAGTAACTATTAATGAACTGTGAAACTCAGTATCAGGTTATGGCCCTTTCTTCTTTACTACTAATGTTAGTTGATTTACTTAGATTTATGCCTACTGTACTGAGATATATATATATATATATATATATATATATATATATATATATATATATATATATATATATATATATATATATATTTATATATAATATGCTCTGCAGATATTGTTAAACATTCGTTCATTTGCGCCACTGTATGTTTCTGTCGGTGGGTGCTATAATGTTGCACGTCTTGCATCGCATGCAGGTCAAAGTTTGAGCGCACACATGTAATATCTGTGAGTTTTGTAATATCTCCCGTTTTGCAAGAGAAAAGGGACTGGGATTCCAACTGTCAGCGGAGAGGTACATCGCTCTCGCATTATAACAATGCGCTGGCGACACTTAAACTAAACACTGTAGATACCACATTAATGACCTGTAGAATTAGAAGAAAGTTGTTTATTCATTTATGTTTTTTAAACGAATGGTGAATTCTTCGTGTTTTTTCTCGTGCTCGACCATTTCCGTGGATGGCGCTTGAGAGTGTTAATTTTTTTATTCAAGTGTTGTCTGCAACCAGAAAATCAGGATGGATCCGTGACCTGCCAATACCTCAGGTATGTTTATGGCCTTATATATATTTTGTGTCTGTTTTTACTCAAGATATTTCACATTTCTATTATAAAGTGATGCCAAATGAGTTCTGTATTTAAGGCAATGATCATTACCACATCATGCTCAAAGAATTACTTCAAACCCACTGATAATTAATAAAGAATAACCACATCATTCTCAAGGAATTACTAAGAACCTGGAACAGTATTCTAAAGTGAAAACAATGGGAACCCATTGATAATTAATGAAGAATTACCACATCATTCTCAAGGAATTACTAAGAACCTGGAACAGTATTCTAAAGTGAAAACAAAGGGAACCCATTGATAATTAATGAAGAATTACCACATCATTCTCAAGGAATTACTAAGAACCTGGAACAGTATTCTAAAGTGAAAACAATGGGAACCCATTGATAATTAATGAAGAATTACCACATCATTCTCAAGGAATTACTAAGAACCTGGAACAGTATTCTAAAGTGAAAACAATGGGAACCCATTGATAATTAATGAAGAATTACCACATCATTCTCAAGGAATTACTAAGAACCTGGAACAGTATTCTAAAGTGAAAACAATGGGAACCCACTGATAATTAATGAAGAATTACCACATCATTCTTAAGGAACTACTAAGAACCTGGAACAGTATTCTAAAGTGAAAACAATGGGAACCCATTGATAATTAATGAAGAATTACCACAACATTCTCAAGGAATTACTAAGAACCTGGAACAGTATTCTAAAGTGAAAACAATGGGAACCCATTGATAATTAATGAAGAATTACCACAACATTCTCAAGGAATTACTAAGAACCTGGAACAGTATTCTAAAGTGAAAATATCCTTGTGCATAAGTAATAAAGCCTAAAGTAGTACTAACATAAAAAATGTAATTTTACTTTAAAAGATGACACATTTTAAGAACATTTACATTTATTGCCGTGTTAATAACATTAAAAAAAAAACAAAAAAAAAAACATCTATTTCCATACAACAAAACAATGAAAAAAGTGAACACTAAAACAAGAAAACAATACCAAAATTTTACATCAGATTACTAGGAACTTACCAAATATAACAACAGAAGACAGCAAATATGTGTATGCCTAAACTTCAGCTTTCAGCCAATGGTTTTCTAATACATCTATTTCATGTTATTTTTTTCTGGCAAAGGTCAATAAGCATGCCATTCTTCTTTTTTTCCTCTATGATGCTTCGAAGTGGCTCCCTTGTGCACATTTCTTTGCACTGTTTGGCAAACTCTGACAGTTTCTGGAACTTTTCACACAATGTCTTGTAGGCTTCAGCATCACAATACTCCAGCTCTGCTATCGCTGCCGTATCCACAACCGTTTTTCGAGCCACCCCACACTTATGGTACGACACATTGATGTCCTAAGACACGAAACGATCGTTTTTTGAGAGAAACCGAACGGTATTTATATAATTTTTTAACTCTAATACACCACTATGTCCAACTGCCTTCATCCTCCATGTTGCAGTTTTTTACGGACGCTAGGACACATTTCTCAATACTTAGGTCACTTTTGCAAAACTCTTCACACAGTGAGCACAACAAAGTCTATGTGGGTTAAACTGAGGGTCAATTATCATTGCTTTGGCACAAAATGCATTCAATGACTACATCTCTCAAATTTCATTAATTCTTTTTCACTCAGACACAACAACTGCCCAAACTCTTTGTACGTACAGGCCAATTTGCACATGCTTACATACTGTTTTCAAAACTGTTAAACTTGAGTTCAAAACAATAACATAAAACAAAACTGAATAAGACAGCAATTTGCTACATTTCTACAGTAATATAGTTATGAAATATATTCTGAATCTAAAAAAAAATCAAATACTATCAAAACAATTAGATGAAACTGAACACCTACACAAGCATTCGTTTTTAAATTTCATTACCATCAACTCAAAAGGGGAAACTTAGGAATAATTTTGTTCTGCAATGTAAACATGGACCATGTAACAAACTGCAGTGAATTATAAGCAGTAGAGAGTGTCATTCTTGTTTTGTTAAGAAATTTTAAAAACGAAAACATTGTATATTGCTAACTGATGTTAGTGTTTTTAGGTCGATGTTTTATAAGTGACAAAGCGTGTTTGCTGGGTGAAAACCTTTGCTAGTGTTCTGGAAGAATGAGTTGATTTGAGACATGTATGAAGTGTTTTGGTAGATTTAGTGCATTTTGAATGTGA
Source organism: Chanodichthys erythropterus (assembly GCF_024489055.1). Lineage (NCBI taxonomy): Eukaryota > Metazoa > Chordata > Actinopteri > Cypriniformes > Xenocyprididae > Chanodichthys > Chanodichthys erythropterus. Next base: position 25,682,697 of record NC_090224.1, on the reverse strand, counting down.
AATTAACTGCTGTGCCAAGATGAAAGTTGGTTAGGAGAATTGTGTGAAGAGTTCTGAAAAAGTGGCTTAAATATTGAGAAATGTGTCCTAGCGATTGTAAAAAAACTGTAATAAGGTCAAATTGCATTCTGGACGAAAGTGATGTCGCGCGCGTAGACTTCAACGTGTGCTAGAGATCACTTCCGTCATGGAAGGATGAAGGCAGTTGGACATAGTGGTGTACTAGAGTTAAAAAATGATATAAATACCGTTCGGTTTCTCACAAAAAACGATCGTTTCGTGTCTTAGGACATCAATATGTCATATCACAAGTGTGGGGAGGATCGAAAAACGGTTGTGGATACGGCAGCGATAGCAGAGCTGGAGTATTGTGATGCTGAAGCCTACAAGACATTGCGTGAAAAGTTCCAGAAACTGTCAGAGTTTGCCAAACAGTGCAAAGAAATGTGCACAAGGGAGCCACTTCGAAGCATCATCGAGGAAAAAAAGAAGAATGGCATGCTTGTTGACTTTTGCCAGAAAAAAATAACATGAATTAGATGTATTAGAAAACCATTGGCTGAAAGCTGAAGTTTAGGCATACACATATTTGCTTTCTTTTGTTGTTATATTTGGTAAGTTCCTAGTAATCTGATGTAAAATTTTGGTATTGTTTTCATGTTTTAGTGTTCACTTTTTTCATTGTTTTGTTGTATGGAAATAGATGTTTTTTTTTGTTTTTTTTTTTAATGTTATTAACACTGCAATAAATGTAAATGTTCTTAAAATGTGTCATCTTTTAAAGTAAAATTAAATTTTTTATGTTAGTACTACTTTAGGCTTTATTACTTATGCACAGGGATATTTTCACTTTAAAATACTGTTTCAGGTTCTTAGTAATTCCTTGAGAATGTTGTGGTAATTCTTCATTAATTATCAATGGGTTCCCATTGTTTTCACTTTAGAATACTGTTCCAGGTTCTTAGTAATTCCTTGAGAATGATGTGGTAATTCTTCATTAATTATCAATGGGTTCCCATTGTTTTCACTTTAGAATACTGTTCCAGGTTCTTAGTAGTTCCTTGAGAATGATGTGGTAATTCTTCATTAATTATCAATGGGTTCCCATTGTTTTCACTTTAGAATACTGTTCCATGTTCTTAGTAATTCCTTGAGAATGATGTGGTAATTCTTCATTAATTATCAATGGGTTCCCATTGTTTTCACTTTAGAATACTGTTCCAGGTTCTTAGTAATTGATGTGGTAATTCTTTATTAATTATCAGTGGGTTCATTAATTATCAATGGGTTCCCATTGTTTTCACTTTAGAATACTGTTCCATGTTCTTAGTAATTCCTTGTGAATGATGTGGTAATTCTTCATTAATTATCAATGGGTTCCCATTGTTTTCACTTTAGAATACTGTTCCAGGTTCTTAGTAATTCCTTGAGAATGATGTGGTAATTCTTCATTAATTATCAATGGGTTCCCATTGTTTTCACTTTAGAATACTGTTCCAGGTTCTTAGTAATTGATGTGGTAATTCTTTATTAATTATCAGTGGGTTCATTAATTATCAATGGGTTCCCATTGTTTTCACTTTAGAATACTGTTCCATGTTCTTAGTAATTCCTTGTGAATGATGTGGTAATTCTTCATTAATTATCAATGGGTTCCCATTGTTTTCACTTTAGAATACTGTTCCAGGTTCTTAGTAAATGATGTGGTAATTCTTTATTAATTATCAGTGGGTTTGAAGTAATTCTTTGAGCATGATGTGGTAATGATCATTGCCTTAAATACAGAACTCATTTGGCATTACTTTATAATAGTAATGTGAAATATCTTGAGTAAAAACAGACACAAAATATATATAAGGCCATAAACATACCTGAGGTATTGGCAGGTCACGGATCCATCCTGATTTTCTGGTTGCAGACAACACTTGAATAAAAAAATTAACACTCTCAAGCGCCATCCACGGAAATGGTCAAGCACGAGGAAAAACACGAAGAATTCACCATTCGTTTAAAAAACATAAATGAATAAACAACTTTCTTCTAATTCTACAGTTCATTAATGTGGTATCTACAGTGTTTAGTTTAAGTGTCGCCAGCGCATTGTTATAATGCGAGAGCGATGTACCTCTCCGCTGACAGTTGGAATCCCAGTCCCTTTTCTCTTGCAAAACGGGAGATATTACAAAACTCACAGATATTACATGTGTGCGCTCAAACTTTGACCTGCATGCGATGCAAGACGTGCAACATTATAGCACCCACCGACAGAAACATACAGTGGCGCAAAGGAACGAATGTTTAACAATATTTGCAGAGCATATATATATATATATATATATATATATATATATATATATATATATATATCAGTACAGTAGGCATAAATCTAAGTAAATCAACTAACATTAGTAGTAAAGAAGAAAGGGCCATAACCTGATACTGAGTTTCACAGTTCATTAATAGTTACTTAATAGTTATTCCTCCTGAAGCTGAATTAGTAGTTACTTAATCGTAGTTCTTCAGGAGGCATGACTGAATTGATTAGTTACTGATTAACTAATAGTTACTTAACACAATTAAAAAAACGCTATGACATACTGATTAGTTAACACATATTCCTTAGTAGTTAATAGTAGTTACTTGAGTGTTAATGAAGAACTACCGATTAATTCTGCAGTAATTCCTTATTAGTTATGCAGTAAGTACGATACAGTATTCTAAAGTGTTACCGTAAAAACACTAGCATCAAACACCAACACAGAAAATACAAACTTTTCATCTTTACATTTTGAACAATTTCAGTGACTTCATACAAAGTAATATTTTCTTCAAAGAAAAGTGTGACATTATTTCACATGATTTATTTAAATTTTTAGAACATAACAGTTCTTTAAGGTAAATGAAAATGAGCAGTTTGCTTCAATAGTCTGTAGTAATTTACAGAATTACAGTAATGACAAAAAAGAGGTAGAAACTAAAAGTACATACTGTAATTCGAACAAATAATTGAGGGGCTAATCCTGCAAAATTGCAATCAGCAGTGTTTGAAAGGCACAAGGATGAAATCTATTCTGTTTTGAATGTGTGGTTCACAGTTTTGATAGCAGTGTGTAAGCATTTGAACAAAGTGCTGTAAATCCACAGTGTTGTGCAGGTTGTGGTTAAAGTCATGGGATAAGTGTGTAGAGTTTTGAAAACTGTGTTCAAGCAATGAAAAACGAACTAGAGTTTGGTCCACATGAACTGCTGCTGTGCAGACTGTAGTTAGAGTTTTGCACATGTGACTCCAGTTGTGCCCACTGTCGTTTAGCAATCGAAAAAAACTGTAAATCAAGGCCTGTCTGATCATTATTCCTGTCAGGCACCAGTGCGCCACTTCTGCAGAGGTTAATGACTGTTTGCCCTATTGTCTTTAGGGAAGATTTATCCTGATTAAAGGCCTGAGGAGGTTAAAAGGTCATAACGTGAAAGGATCCTGGGTGCTGTAGTCTTAAACAGGGGTGGAAGGCTAAAAAGTCAGTTTGAAGATTAGCATCAAATATCAAATTGTCTTTGGTTTACTTTTGAAATTATTACAGAGTGTGTTCATGTGTGCGAATAACAGAAAGAGGTAGATTCAGTAGACTGTTAAGTTCCATCATTACCAGCATAGTTCAACGATTATGTTTCCCGAAACCATAGTTCCAATGAACATTCGCAAACAGCATCACAAAGCTGTGTGGTTGGAGCTACAGCTTTCGACCTGTGGTTAGAAGCATAGTTTCTTAGTATGATATGTGGACTTACAATACATAGATCATGTTCTTAAGCATAATAAGGTAGCAACATACAGTATATTCTATGTCTTTCATTCCAAATATACACAAATTCCATTTTACGTCTTTTAGTTTATAAAGAGAATTAAAGCACAGTTTTTGAAGAGTGTGCATTTGCATACATGCACTGGTATGCCAAGGTAAACCCGGAGTGAATGAAACATCTGGAAATAAAGCAAATCAATAAAGAACACAAATAGCAACGTAATCTTCAGATGTCATGTTTGTTATTTATAACACTAATTTGACATTAATTTTATCTAGAATTGATTAAAGGTGCCCTAGATTTAAAAATTGAATTTATCTCGGCATAGTTAAATAACAAGAGTTCAATACATGGAAATGACATACAGTGAGTCTCAAACTCCATTGTTTCCTCCTTCTTATATAAATTTAATTTGTTTAAAAGACCTCCGAAGAACAGGCGAATCTCAACATAACACCGACTGTTACGTAACAGTCGGGGTGTACGCCCCCAATATTTGCATATGCCAGCCCATGATCGAGGCATTACACAAGGGCAGCCAGTATTAATGTCTGGATGTGCACAGCTGAATCATCAGACTAGGTAAGCAAGCAAGAACAATAGCGAAAAATGGCAGATGGAGCGATAATAACTGACATGATGCATGATATCATGATATTTTTAGTGATATTTGTAAATTGTCTTTCTAAATGTTTCATTAGCATGTTGCTAATTTACTGTTAAACTTGGTTAAAGTTACCATCGTTTCTTACTGTATTCACGGAGACAAGAGCTGTCACTATTTTCATTTTTAAACACTTGCAGTCTGTATAATTCATAAACACAACTTCATTCTTTATAAATCTCTCCAACAGTGTAGCATTAGCCGTTAGCCACGGATCACAGCCTCAAATTCATTCAGAATCAAATGTAAACAATAAAACAGTATACAATACTCACATAATCTGGTGCATGCATGCAGTATGCATGATGAGCACTTTGTAAAGATCCATTTTGAGGGTTATATTAGCTGTGTAAACTTTGTTTATGCACTGTTTAAGGCAAGCGCGAGCTCCGTGGGCAGAGAGCGCGAGCATTTAAAGGGGCCGCAACCCTGAATTGGCGCATTTCTAATTATGCCCCAAAATAGGCAGTTAAAAAATTAATAAAAAATAAATCTATGGGGTATTTTGAGCTGAAACTTCACAGACACATTCAGGGGACACCTTAGACTTATATTACATCTTGTAAAAAAAACATTCGATGGCACCTTTAATTAGTAGACGCTACTACTTCACCACCTGTGTGACGTTATTAACTATATTGTTGAAACAAAGTGGTTTGAACATCGGATGTGTGACAAAGTTACTATGTTTTCGGGAAACAGTTTTGACTAACTAGTTAGTTTCTCCAACGATGCATCGTGCTATGGTGGCTAAGCTGCAAGTTATGTCGTTGTATGGGAAACGTACCCCAGAACGGTTCTGTTCAGTCATTTCATAAAAAAAATATCTGATTCAAAAGATTGATTCATTCATAACTATGGCTGTAACAATGTCTTGAATACTGAGAAAAACAATTTGTATTATTTTATTTTTGATTTAAATTTGATTTTATTTTTATTGGATTAGTAATGTAATGTCCTTTTCATTTAAATTAATTAAATAAAAGATTTAAAGGACTATAAGAGAATAAAAAAAGATTAAAAGGTAAAAAAGGTCCATCTAAACTATTTTCAAATAACATTAAAATATGCACACATTCACTCGTAAACCTATGCCCTTTTTTTTCAAGTTTGCGCCATGGATGGATGCCTTGGTGTGGAGCTCTACAGTTGTTTTACTGTATTTGTTAGATTGTCCTATCTTTAGTTATTTCTCTACAATTAGTTTCACCAGGGATGAACATTCTGAATATTCTGCATTACACACCACCCAATCTTTCACCGCTTTTCAATTGTTTGGATGTTGATGGACATTGTAATTGGAGGGGCAGTGGCACAGCTCAAGAACACCAAGGCGAGCGAGCCAGAAAGCTAGTTACGTTCAGACAGTGTGGTTTTACCATGAATGTCCACTACAGCAGCAAAACTCTGCTCAGTGCTACTGACAACACTAAAATGTCTCCAATTTAGGATGTCTCTGTTGCGAGTATGTTTAATCTCTGTTTTTTTTCAACACATGGGCAATATAATCATCACAGATACAGTGCACAGCATAAATGAGTACACCCCCTCTGAACAAATACAAAACTAAAATGTATTAAACATATATATCATAAAAACTGAGAAATATATGTCATTAATAGCCATAAAATAAGTAAATTAGCCAATTTTGTTTAAATTAAGGATTACAGAAATGAGTACACCCTAGATTTAATTCAACAAATGTATAATATTCTAGCACTTAGTATGCCCTCCATAATTTTGAATATACTGCTCTGACCCTTCTTGGCACTGTGTGTACAAGTTCATGACAAATTGTCACATCTGTGCTGTTTAACTCCTGGATGATGAGCTCCTTAAGTGCTCCTTAACGAGTTCGTTTGCCCATATAATCTTTAGGTTATTAGGTTAGCTAATTTGGCTTGCTGTCCACTGAGGAGCGGCTCGATGAAGCATCTTCAACTCGAGCTCTGATACACCCCCCAGTGAATAAATAGTATGTGATTACATAGGGCAAGGTACCTGAAATGAAGGTGGAGTTTGGGGAGGTGGAGGGATGCTGAAACAGCTGAGACTGAAGAGAGGTAAGCAGCTGCTTATATACTCTGGCTGCTGATTGGAAGATTAGATGGGCTTGCTCCTCCCTAAATTACGTTTAGGAACTTCACTTAAATTTTAGTGTGGGAACCAGGCACTTCTCACTTTACTCCTCCTCTAGCAACACCATAACATTTTGCATGCTGTTAGATCCAAAATAATTGATTTGATCTGATAAGACCAGAGTATTGATTCCCAGAATCTATATTTTGTAAATATGGGCTTTGGTAATGGCTAACTGACTTTATTGTGCTTTGGCTACAATGGGTAGTTCCAGTGAGATCAACAACCATGCATGTCATTTCTGCAGGCTGCATCTTACTCTGTGAGATAAACAGTCACTCTTTTCATAGCTTTTGCTGGCTCTGAGACACTTGCTTGGTATTTCTTCGTCTCTTTGTCTAGCAAAAAAAAATCCTTCATCACTAAATAAAAACTTAAAATGAAGGCCTAATTATTTCAGGGGCCTTGTCACAAGTCCATTGTTTTTGAATTTCTTTGTTACTTTTGCTATATTTTCAAACTTAAAACAATGATTTGGTAATTCTCTTGTACCACTGTCCTCTTTGTGCTAAGAAATAAGTCTCCTGACAATTCTCTCCAAGTGGTTCCATTGTCGTCAGCATTAAGTCTGAGAATGATTCAGTCGGCTATATAACACTTTTATTTGTCAAGAAATTACTTCTCTTTAAATGTTTTGGTTCAACACTCTTACCTTAGTTTTATTAACTTTTAGGAGGGTGTACTCATTTTTGCTACACAACATTTTATCACCTTGATATGAAATTTCCCTATGAACATTTTCCTGAATAATTTTGACGCTTTGATTTTGATGCTTCTTTGGTAATTGATTAAGCAGACTTGCTGGAACCCTAACATGTCTTCTAAGTAATTGAGTAATTGCTGACTTTCAGAGGTTTCAGAGGGGGTGTACTCATTCATTCTGTGCACTGTAGAAGCATATACAGTTGGAAAGAGGCAAGCTTTGTTTTAGAATCTAATAAGTAAGATATGCTTTCAATTTTATAAACTTTTGTAAATCCAGCCAGTAACGATGAAAGCATCCAAACTGCAACATATGTGACCCGTGCTAGCAAAATGAGTCGCAATGAGCAAATGTTCAAAAAATGAGTTATTGTTATTCTCACATTCTCTATTAAAAATTATAATTCGTCAAAATGATATATGATTTGTTGGAATCCGACAAAAAATAAGCTACACCTATTTGAAGTCAATAGAGTCAGAAAAGTCAATTTTGAGAAAAATCGAGTTAAAGTTTTCTGAAGGTTCCAAAACAAAATCACCTAGCAACCTTATCCCTGGTAATACAACCAAATTTGGCTCAAACCAAGTCAAAACCCATATCTATAAGAAAAATATTATTATACAACTTTTTTCCATGATTCCCCAATTGATTAACATTAATAAAACAGACAGCTTATTAAGACCTATATTAAGACCTAATGTACTAAACGGATCTAATATAATGTTACACATCAGATGTTTTCCCCCAACAGTTAGCCAAATGTTCACTTAAGACATAAAGATAATGTTTGCGTGAATACTCGCCAAGAAAGATTTTTTGAAATACTGTATTTCTGCATATATGTATATCGCTTTGTGTGCGCTTTGTGTGCACGCTTTGGATCTGTCAGTCAGCGTGAGTAAGATTGTTTTGCTTACATCAGCATGAGTTTGAACATCACATTTCATTAGCTTAGACTCATGCCATCAAGAATTCGTTATGAATATTCACAAAGTTGGAATGCTACACTTTACAACAAAACAAAACTTATGCTGAGGAAAGTGCCAGTAGTCGAGAAGGGGCAGTGGAACATGATCACGAGGCAGTGAGACATGTTTCTACATTAATGAAAGGTGGTGTACAGATGTAACAACATTCAGTAAGATGTGCTGTTCTGATCTAGAAGCGCTCTTCATTAACTGTAAGCCTTTCTGCCGCCACGGGAGTTTTCCTGGTTCATTCTTGTGTTTACATCCCTCCGCAATTGTTGCGCTGCAAGAGCTGGCTGATCAGCTCTCAGACATAGAGCAAAAACACGCAAACTCTGTTATAATAAATAATTAATAAAGCTAATTTCTCCCATGTAATGCCAAAATACAGACAGCAAGTTGCATGTCCTACCAGAGACAGCGATATACTGGACAACTGTTACACCATAATAAAGAATGCATATCACTCTGTTCCACATGCAGCTTTGGGGCTCTCTGATCACTGTCTGGTTCTTCTTATACCGACCTACATGCACCTACACCTTAAATCATCTGTAAATAGATGGACCAACGAAGCAGAATTCGAACCACGAATGCTTCGACTGCATTGACTGGAGTGACAAACCATGGTTCACAGCAAAACTCAGACAGCTTTGTCAGGCCAAAGAAGATGCCGGATGCCTACATAAGTGGAGACAGAATCTTGTATAATCAGATGTATTTATATATATGTAACGTAGTTCTTAAATGTGGGAAGAAGGAGGCGGGAACCGGCGAACATTCAACAAAAGTTTAATACCAAAATAAACAAAGAACAAAACGAAAGTAATGCCGGCAGACCCTCGCGTAGGTCTGCCGGCCACGCAAACATAATAAAACAAAAAAATAAAGTCCAGGCCTGGTCCTCTCTCGTCCTTCACTGTAGTCGCTCCTCCTTTTATGCTCCCGGAGCTCCTCCGTGAGGGACTCAAGGCCGGTGCGCCTCCCAGGTGAAGCTCATTAACACTCGCGCCACTGGCCTTGCGCCGTTCCCTCACGGCTCTCGCCCACCCTGGTCGCCACAATATATTTCTGTCATGACAACTCTCGGAGTGTTTGGTATGGTAATGGATATGACAATGTAGATATATTTGCTGCTGCAGAGCAAGTACGGGACTTGCTACTGCCAATACATACACGACCCGCTGCTGTGAGCAAGTAAGACATACTGCTGCTGTACAATATAGTGTACATGAATAACCGTAGCAGATCTATACAGGTGTAGCTGGGGAAGGTGGAGGGTTTCTGAAGCATGCTGCGCTACTAAGCAATGCTAACTCATGCATTTAAAGATTGAGCACGCAAGCTCATTGGCTACTAATACAGCAGGAACCAATCATCTGTGACCTAGATAATGATGTGATAATTAGCAGGTTGTGTTAAAGGACCTATTAGTCTGCACCATCTAGAGTTTCATGCCAGAAATTTGTAAATATATATATATATATATATATATATATATATATATCTCTATATCTCTATATATATATATATAATGAAGTCATACTGGATATTACCTTGCATTCTTTCTTTGTTAAAACTGAAGCATTCTGCTGTATGTCATGTTTGGTTTATGTGAACAGTAAAACATATGCTAAAAAATAACTTTAAACACTTTTTGTCATCCTAACAACATAACAAGCAGTACATCAAGGACATGAAATGGGGGGTGAAAAAAAATCCAGCATGAACCAGAATTCCATTTTGGTCCAGGATGGTTTATGCTGGTTAAAGCTGGTATAGTGCTTCCCATCTTGGGAACCAGCAAACCAGCATCCCATGCTGGTCCCAGCATGCAAAACATACCTTATGCTGGTGACCAGCAATGCTGGATTTTTTAGCTAACCTGAATCAGAGTTCTGAATCCAACTGTACTGTTTAGCGTTTGACCTGAAAATGAACTTGACAATCACTGACCAAATATCTCCAGCATAATGCTAATTAAATCGGAAGTATTTTAATACAGAACTAGCTTGAGAGGTTTTGTGTGTGTGTGTGTGTGTGTGTGTGTGTGTGTGTGTGTGTGTGTGTGTGTGTGTGTGTGTGTGTGTGTGTGTGTGTGTGTGTGTGTGTGTGTGTGTGTGTTCATTCTGGCGGACCAGCAAAATCATTTACTTTAAACGAAATGCACAATATGATGTACAAAATCTGTACCCTAGTGTTTATTAGGAGGAAACACATACAAATGAATACATCAGTGAGTAACGACACAATGTGTGGGGGAAGATGAGCTGCGAGAGAGCTGCGGTTAATTTCACGCCCCTGTATTCTCCCGTCACGCCTGGCTAATTTCTGTCATGTTCTGCCGACATGTTGAAATACTCCGTCTGCGAGCCTCTGGTGGTGTTTCTCACAGAGTCTGGACTGACTAGCACATCAGCAGGGAAGCTTCCATTTAAAACATCCGGCATTTGAACACACGGCCACGAGAATGAGTGGCCAGCTGGCCCCAAATACTTGGGTTGCTGTTGACTGACGCTTCAATGCAAGTTTGATAGCACAGCGAAGAGTAAATGCATAATATGTATCAGTCTGCACTTTTCTTTAATTAATTAACATCTTACTGTTTTTTTTTTTTTTCCATTAACGGAATAAGAGATGAGGTTTGCGGTTTTGGTCAATATACCTAGCACCTTCTGCAGGACTAAAATGCATTCTGATTAGAAAATGCATAATTTCATTAGTAAAATCAAAGACTTGCTTGAATGGACCTGAATCTCTTTTGGCTTTTTTCATTACAAACAGCTGATCTCAAATAAACACATCCCTGAGAAATATTAGCATGCTGGTCCAACCAGCATTGCTGGTTGGACCAGCATGGTAGACCAGCCACTTCATGACTATGCTGGTCTACCAGTTAGACCAGCACTATGCCAGCTCAAACTAGCATAAACTAGCCCAGACCAACATGGAATTCATGCTGGTTTATGCTGGATTTTTCACCAGGCGCAGGTGGACATGAGCAGATTGCTTGGCCGGCCTGCTGTTTGAACTCTACTCACTACTGTAAAGTCCTGTTTTAACAAGCCATACGAGAACGCCACTGTCAAAAGCAGTTACAAACTGCAACAGATCTGTCTGGCTGTTGTAGAGTTTGGCCATGTTTCCGGGTGGGCAGCGAAAACACTGTTTATGAAAATCATCTTATTTTCCAACTACAGGGCAGCCTTAGGGTAGCATGCTTATAGGCACCATGGGGACCTGTACAGTATGCATAAAGTTTAGGGCAATGTCCATTGAAATTATATAAAATAGCTAAAACAGCAGTATGATGAGATGACAGACTAGTCAACATCAATTTTTAGGTAAATACAATAGAGGGGGAAAAACAAAAGGTGTTTGGAATTTCCTTACTAAACAAACCTGGAGTGTGTGTAAAAACATGATTAGTAGTGTATTCTGTTGGAAACAGTCACCTGAGCTCCAATTAGAGCCTACATGCTCTTTAAAAATGTGTTGAATTCACTGGAGTAGGAAATGGGAGGTATTAGCATTCACTGGGGATGCAGTACTTGAGAGATCCTGTTTTGGTCTGTATGAGAACTGAACAAATTGTTTTTCAGGATTTCACTGTGAGAAACAATCAAAATATAGCCAGTGAACTTTAATGCATAACTATATCAAATATTAGTATAAATATTCAGTGAACACCAGTTCGAACTTCCAGAGCTGTAACTATGGGAACAGGCTCTTGATCGCTAATGACTATTGTAGTTATGATTTCTGTAATTGTACTAAACTAATTGTCCTTTGATTGAATATTCATGTTCAAACTGTTGCTTTGCAAAGGTTGTGCAATGTATAGTTTCTTTAATGCAAAGTGTATGCTATTCCTACACAAATAATTTGGTAACACTTTATAATAACTGCACGCTATGAAGCATTAGTTAAGCATTAGTTAATAGTTAATTCATGGCTTATAAAGCATTAACAGACATTAGTAAGTAGTTTATAAATACAGCTATAAATGCTTTAATCTTGATTTATAAGCATATCTATAATGTGCTTAATAATTGTATTTTCATACTTTATTAATAATCAATTTATCATTTCTAAATTAAGTATTACATTATTTACAAACCAGTTATTCAGGAGTTGTCAGTGGTTCATAAGTTCATTTAGTAAGTGTAAGTAAATGATTAATAAACTATTTAAACCTTCATTTATACATCTTATTATTTAGACACATAGTAATAGTTACTTAGTGTGTTAGTAAATGTTTTATTAACACATATTCCTACTGTAATTCATGATTAATTCAGATAATTATAAAACATTTAGAAGTAGTCAGTTAACTATTTTTGTGAGCTCATCTAAAGTGAGGACTATTTGTGCTTTGTAAAGCTTTTATAAATGAGATTTAAAGAATCACTGATCTTCTGCACTGCTGTTCTCTAATGTTTTAAAGTTAGTACTAAGGTAGTTTTGACACTAGGAATATGTTAATAAAGCATTTATTAACACACTGAGTAACTAATACTATATGTCTAAATAATAAGATGCATAAATGTACATTTAAATATTTTATTAATCATTTACTTACACTTCCTAAATGATCTTATGAACCACTGACAACTCCTAAATTACTGCTTTGTGAATAATGTAATACATAATTTAGAAATGATAAATTGATCATTAATAAAGTATGAAAATACAATCAATAAACTCATTATAGATATGCTTATAAATCAAGAACAAAGCATTTATAGCTGTATTTATAAACAGCTTACTAATGTCTATTAATGTCTTATAAATGATGAATTAACTGTTTACTAATGCTTAACTAATGCTTCATAGTGTGAGTTATTCTAAAGTGTTACCACTAATTTTAAACTACACTAGAATAACTTAGATGGAATTCCATGGTAGTGGGCTTCCAGTAACACATGGGTATCCACTGAAGGGGGAAATGTTATGGGAATTCAGTAAAATGAGGTTGGGATGAAGGTCCCAGGCAATGCAAGACAAAGAGATAAAAGCATGAGTCACTTTTTCAAGATCATTAAAAAGACTATGGCCTGGTTTCACAGACAGGGCTTAGATTAAGCCAGGATTAGGCCTTAGTTCATTTAGAACATTTAAGTAGCTCTTATAAACGTTCCTTAGAGAAAAACATTACTGATGTGCATCTTGAAACAAAACAATGGCATTGACATTTTAAGATATGTCAGTGCAAGTTGCTTTGTGCATTTTAGTCTGGGACTAGTCTTAAGCCTTGTCTATGAAACTGGGGGGAAAAGTGCTTAGTGCTTAGCTTTGCCAAGTTGAAAAAAAAAACAAAAAACTTCTTCTTACAATTGCATTAATCTGCTTGTCAAGTTTGACAACACTGTCCAGTAATTACGAGCATAGTAGGGCTATGAATCAATCAAAAAGTTGATAACTGTTAACAGTTTACCAATGTTCATCTTTTTCAGCTCAAGCAGGTCAATTGTTAATATTGTTATTATTGTCTTGCAATGCAACTTTTATTTATTCATAAACAGTATGTCATAATGATGACATCATCTCATTTTAATGAGATGGAATCCTCTTTTTAGGACAGAAAACATGAAATGTATTCTCCATTGTAATGAGACATCAGGGTCTAGGCACTCAGGAATTGCTGACTGCTTTCTTTGCCAAATGCTGCATCTTTTCAAACCTATTCATCTCAATGCACTGAAAGAACATGAGCTGTAGATACTGTCATCTGGCATTCAGGTGGTTCGCCACTCACAATATTTGCTTTTTTCAAGATCCATTACTTGATCACATTTGAGAGAGTGCTGTCTGCTTCCCTGGAGTATCGCATAGCAAGACATTTGACAAGCGTCTATACTGCAGCTAGTTCTGGACAAAAACTATAAACTTTTAAAGAGGAAGAAACCATCTGACTGACATGTAAACCATGTCACAGTTCATTTTTTATGTTTTAAATATTTTTTATGTATTTTAAATGTTCATTACATTTAGGGGTGGGTGATGCACTATACACAATGCACTTTCACACTATGTACTCAACCGTGCAGTGTATGAATTTTATAGGTATGAAGTGTTCAACATTCCACACTTTGTTTTTTTCTGTTAATTAAGTTTATCATCTGGGTTCAGGTACCCTATGTTATGGAGATCAAAATTTCGTTTTTTATAAATCATTCATGGGAACATTCCGTAAACATTCATGTTTAGGATCATTCTACACGTTTTTATAAATGAGGCCCCAGGATATTTTTCAAATATTTGATGCCATGAAACCCACTTCTTGGAGCATTCATTGTAGCAACTTTGTTCAGCTAAAAACCTGTACACCCTAAAAACTGCCAGACATTCAACTTAAATATTGCTATTTTGAGATAGCAATTGCCATTTTTCCGTGCAATATGCATCAGATGGTCTGTGGGCAATCCATGACCGTGAGGCGGAGATTAGCTTCAGCAGGTGCTTCGAGCACATTAAATGAGGTTCATGCAAGAACCCCCAAGGTCAAGATGCCCTTCTCAGCTCACAGCTCAGTTCTATTACAGAGACATAAACCAAATGGACTTTCATTGGCAGCAGCAGTACACTTGTTTATTTGTGTGTGATCAGCCTCCAAGTAATTGAAGGAAAAGCCTGTCGATGTTTGCTGAGAGCATTTTAATTAGCTGTCTCACTGCATCCAAATGAGCACTCGTGGAGTGATGAAGCAATTTTGAGTCAATTAGGAAATGAGTAATTTTTCCCTACAAGGGGTAAGCATTCATCACATTGGTGGTAGGTTCTTGGAGGGCTTGTTTTGTAGAGTGCTTGCTTTGTGTAGGAGTTTAGAGATTAGTGAGTTAGGGAAATGGTCTCGGAGTAAAACACTACAGCCCCCGCATTATTTTTTATTCTTTGCTGTCTCTACCACTCTGGCGCTCCTCCATCCTGCTGCCTTTTTCCATTTTTGGCTTTGATAAGCCTTCTTCCTTTAAGAAATTGCTGTGTGTTGAGATACCTGCAAAATGCCTCCCGGATGTTTACTATTGATAGAGAGACAATGGGAGGGAATAGAAGCTGTCATTTGACCCAAGTAGGATGTCAGACTTCAGTCAGTGCTGCCATCTGCTGGTGTGTAAACATTGTCATAAGATTCATGAAAACATTTGCTAGTCTATATGCTAATTATTTTTTTTATTTTATTTTTTTGTAATAAGTGACTGGTTAATCAAGATATGTATCATGTATTGTAAGCAATTATTCATATGTTGAGTGCTTTAGAAAGTCAGGAATTGCTTCAAGCTTTTTAGTTGTTCACATTTTTACAAGGTCAGTAGATTGTATGAAATAGGCTACATTTGGGTAAAACTTTATTTCCATAGACATGACCCCCCCATCTGAGTGCTGTCCCCCCCAAAAAATATAATTAAAAACCACTCTAAGTATTGTAAATAAATGATATATCCTTAAAATAATTGTGTAAGAAGTAAAGCAATACAAACGCAAACAGGCGTTTTAAGTTTAGAAACATTTTGAGTCACCTCTCCCTTGCCTCACAGTGGTTTGGTCCACCGCGCACGTCACACTCGTGCGTGTAGAAATCCGGCGGCGCCGGCGGGAGAGAAGACAGACGGTAGTTGAGAGGAGCTCTAGTAAGTAGTCTGTTTAGGCTATTTTATTCAAAAACATCGGATGAAGTGGTTATTTTTGCTTTAATGCTGCCGACGCTGAGTAATTAGTCATAACAAAAAAAAAGCAAGATGATAACATGATTTTTTTTCCGTGAGTCCGCTATTTTAGCAATTATAATGTTACCTAGCGTGTTTGGTAGCTTGTTTACAATTGCTTGTTGGATACTATGTCACCCACACCAACAACAATTAACAGGTTTCAGGCTTTCGAGGAGTGCACATGTGTATGCAAAGCCTACAAAATCTTATCAACTGACAAACTAAAAATAAGTCGACAGAGCCCTCTGCTATGAACACTAAAATGCAGATCAAAATCATTCTAGATGTTGGCAGTGTGCAAAGCTACATCTGATAACAAAGTCTTTCTGTAGGCCTAAAGGAGAGCATATCAATACAAAATACAGGGTATTGATATTTACCCCAAGGGCATTTTTTTCCCCTAATCTTATTACATGCTTCATCTTTTATTTCTTTCTTTTTTTTTTTTTTTTACATTTGATCAATAAATTCAATAAGAAAAATAAAGCAGGACTGTTATGAATCAAATAATTTACACTGAAAAATTACAACTGCATTAAATAATGTTATGATATTCTTTAAATATTTTTGAATATACAAATAAGAAATGTTGGGAAAATTTAAACATGAAACTGAACTGGCAGTAGGTGGTGGCAAGTGACTGTCCTAGTCATTCATTCAAACGACTGATTCATTCAAGAATGAGGCAGGTGTTGTGTGGAATAGGCTATTACTGATTCTTGACTCAACCGATTCGTTCAAAACGCTGAATCATTCATTAATAAAATATTTATTATTAAATATTTATATTATCCATTATCAATCGCCACTTACACTAAATGTAATAGAATCATGCTTGCGTTTTGGTGATTCCCTAATTATTTTTGTTATTGTTGTTTTAATCAGGACAAGTAAAGCTCTCTTTCTCTTGGCCCTTCAAGAAATTAAGCGTTAATGTCGAGCCCCGGACAGCCCCGGCCCAATTTAACCCCTGCATATATCCTTTATAAGTAAAATTTTGGCTGTATTATTTGTGTCCCCTTCAAAAATTGCTCTTGAGAAATGTTATGTTTATTGTCCCCCCCTACTGTCCGATGAAATTTACGCCCCTGCATGTCAGGAATTGTACATATCCAATCATTAATGTTTAGAGATAAAGATAACAAGCACTGATTCATAGTCCTACCAAAAATAGATGATACAGAAGAACAGTATTTGTTAACTGTTAGCTCACTTCAAGCCAATGCACTTTGGGTGTGTCTCAGTCAGCTCCCTAGTTTAGTAGTCAGGGCACTGAACAGGGAGTCAGACATTTTAAGGACTGTCTCAATCACAAAATCCTTCCAGTGCACTGAAATGTTCACTTCCTAAAAAGTCCCACAATACACTGTGAAAACCAAGGAGCATCAATGCTCACTATTAGTTGCCATATCAGAAGTTCTGAAACATGAAACATAAATCTCATGAGATAACTCACTACACATAATGTCATGTGATAGGTGTTTTTTTTTTTTTTTTTTAATACAAACCTATATAATTATATTTTGGCAAAAACATACATCAAGTAACAAACACAATCTAGCTAACATTTATAATTTTTTTAATGGCTGAATTGGTGCACGTTTGTTACAAGCAAAGAATTTATCATAATATAAATTAAATAACGTTAAAAAATAATATAATAAAGATATCAGTTCCTCTGTTGTTCAAAATGATGTTGTACAATGAGGACGTTATCATGTTGCTGAATCATGAGTCATCAGTGTAGTGAGCCAGGATTCTTACTGTCCTTACCAGTGCCCTAATTCATATACACGATAAACTGATTCACGACCTACGAAGCTACCGAGTTGATTGAGATGCAGGCTTAGTTTAGACTTCCAAAAAGGTAGACTAAAAGCCTTACACTTGTGACCTAGACTGTTAATACAAAATGGACTGTTAAACACTGCTCTAACCATCTGTGTGTAATGCTTGTGGCAGTATCCACCACTGTCTGTATGCTATTGCAGTGTAACATAGTAACCTTCAAGGAATTTATTTTTGATTACTGCGAAAACTTGATTATTAAAGAAAATTCAATTGCATCCTTCTTACAGGAAACAGATTGAAAACAAATTAAATTATAAAATGAGAAACAAAACACAGATCTCTTCTTGTTGTTTTTTGCATGGCTTTAAAGGCCAGCTCCGGCCAGTTTATTTATTCTTGTAAGCTTTTACAAGCCTCTCCTGACCTTGCTTTCCTCTCTTACGAGCCTAGCAGTTCTTTAGATAAGGTGGGTGTTCACAGGATTGACTGAATTGACCTTCTTCCTTTCATAGTTAAAACACAGGCAGAGCTTTAATTGTTTTTTTTTTTGTGTGTTTTTTTTAGAGGCTAGAGGTCCCTTTGGAGCAGGGGAAGGAACATACTGGCAGAGCTAGAGGGGTGTCCGGGGTGGATTTTTATACATGGTGTAGAACATTATACACCCCAATTTAGCATGTTACTTCTATTTTACCTCCTGTTGAAAGAACCATTTATCTTGATGTTCAGTGGTGCGGTACATTGTTAATGTATTAACGCTTAATAATAAGAGAATATTAATGTTAGTTGACAACTAAACTACTTAAACACAGACGAGTAGCACGTCAGCATTCACTTAGTGAGGTCTGATTGCGCTTTGACAATGGCAGTAATGTCTCGCACTCACTGAAGTATAAGCGTGAGACATTACTGCCGTTGTCAGAGCGTGATCAGACCTCACTAACTGGGTGCTGAACGCAGTTGGACATTGTGGTGTTTTAGATTTAAAAAATTATATAAATACTTTTTCTCGCACAAACCGATCGTTTCGTGTCTTAGGACATCAATGTGTTGTCACGAGCCGCAGGGTTTAATTTGGATTCATCTATGCAAATTTTTGCAACTCTTATTGATAGAGTTCCCATTCACTTGCATTATTTGACTGACAGACGGCAACATAGTACCTACATCTTGGATGCGCTGGGTGTAAGCAGATAAACAAATTTTCATTTTGGGGTGAACTATCCCTTTAATTCTTAGCTCTGTTCTTAATTTAATTTATTACTGACACTTGTATTCAGTAATGTTTTAAATTTATGTTAGTGACCGTGTGTTCACACCGCCACTGGCGAAGTGACAGTAAGTCATTAATTTTCAGTGTGAGTCGAGCTTCACGCTCGCGAGGTGCATTGTGGGATGGGAAGCTCGACTT